>NC_043974.1:41437707-41720207 GCF_902148855.1 Sphaeramia orbicularis | reverse complement strand
AACAGACACAGCTATTGTGGTGAGGGGGGGTGGGCGAGGTCCTCCCCCCATAAAAACTCTTCACCAAAAAACAGGAAATGAGTAGAGGTAGCAAATGTATGTACGTTGTGTACACCAGGAGAAGTACAGGTCTGTGATAGTCCGACACTGGTAGAAGAAGAAGTATGGGTTCAACATCGTTACTGCAGAAAAAGTGAAGTCCAGGCTCCGAAATTATGTCGAAGTGTAAGAGTTGTCAGTTAGCCTATGAAGGAGAGTCCGACCAGCTGTTAGCGGGCAACGGGAACTGAAATTCACATGCATAAGATAAGATAAGATAAGATAAGATAAGATAAGATAAGATAAGATAAGATAAGATAAGATAAGATAAGATAAGATAAGATAAGATAAGATAAGATAAGATAAGATAAGATAAGATAAGATAAGATAAGATAAGATAAGATGAGATAAGGTGAGATGAGATGAGATGAGGTGAGGTGAGGTAAGGTACGATAAGATAAGATAAGATAAGATAAGATAAGATAAGATAAGATAAGATAAGATAAGATAAGATATACTTTGTTGATCCCCAAGGGGCAAATTCAAATGTACAGCAGCACAAGACAATATGTATCAAAATACAATAGAAAAAAAATAAAAAGATAAAAAATGTAAAAATTTGTTAGAGTGCCTAAAATATTTATCTAAATATATTGAATATTAATATAATGTGAAGAACATTAAACTATTCCAACTTCAAATACAATCATAAACTATAGACTGAAACATTAGCCTTCACTTTATGCCTTTTACCTAGTTTTTGTCTTGAGTTTTTCTGTTATATATATTATATTTGTCATTTTTGTCCATCCATCCATCCATCCACCCACACACAGAATAACAATTATTCAACCATAATAGACTCTCAAGAAAAGCATGTATTATTCATGTAATCATGTATCTTATTTTCATGTCAATTATGTCACTTTCATCTTGTTAAATTTGTTTTGCTTGATATCCATCAAAAGCTACATGATCATCTTTTCTACACTGAACAAAAATATAAACGCACCACTTTTGTTTTTGCTCTCATTTTTCATGAGCTGAACTCAAAGATCTAAAACTTTTTCTATGTACACAAAAGGCCTATTTCTCTCAAATATTGTTCATAAATTTGTCTAAATCTGTGTTAGTGAGCACTTCTCCTTTGTCCTTTGCTGAGATAATCCATCCACCTCACAGCTGTGGCATATCAAGATGCTGATTAGACAGCAGGATTATTGCACAGGTGTGACTTAGGCTGGCCACAATAAAAGGCCACTCTAAAATGTGCAGTTTTACTGTATTGGGTGGTCCGGGGGGTCAGAAAACCAGTCAGTATTTGGTGTGACCACCATTTTCCTCGCACAGTCTTCTTCATGAATTCTCTGAAACAGCTTTGGAGATGGCTTATGGTAGAGAAATGAACATTCAATTCACAGGCAAAAGCTCTGGTGGAGATTCCTGAAGTCAGCATGACCATTGTATATTCCCTCAAAACTTGTGACATCTGTGGTATTGTGCTGTGTGATAAAACTGCACATTTTGAAGTGGCCTTTTATTGTGGCCAGCCTAAGGCACACCTGTGCAATAATCCTGCTGTCTAATCAGCATCTTGATCTGCCACACCTGTGAGGTGGATGGATTATCTCAGCAAAGAAGAAGTGTTCACTAACACAAATTTAGACAGATTTGTGAACAATATTTGAGAGAAATAAACCTTGTGTGTACACAGAAAAAGTTTTAGATCTTTGAGTTCAGCTCATGAAAAATGGGAGCAAAAACAAAAGTGGTGCGTTTATATTTTTGTTCAGTGTATGTATTATCGTCCTATCCATTTAGGTTGAAATCAACAAGGCGTATACTCATACAAATTCCTACATCAGGAAATCAAGTTCAAATGTATTCCTATAGCCCATTTACAACAATGCAAAGTGTTTTCAAAGTGCTGTACGCAGATAGAGATAAAAATATAAGCTATGACAAAACTAGTAAAAATATATAGATATACAAGATATGACAGATTAAAACTGATAAAACAGATACACAGTAATAGGATAAATAACATCTAAAAACACAACTAGAAGATGAAACAAATAAAAGTCAAATAGTGCAAACAGAAATACATAAGCCCACCATCTTGTGGTTTTATGGTGTTATATTTATTATTACAAAAATACACTGTGACCTACAGTACCACAGGCTGAACCTTACAGAGTCTTAAGCAAAGACGACTTAAACCTCTTAACCCAACTCCTGTCTCACAAGTAAACAAAGTTGTTTTAGGAACTCGAAGATCTTTCGCTTTGTTACAGCAATAGTACATGTGTCCACACCTGCACTTGATAGATGATTGGCAGGGTGCAGCCATGCGAGTAAACACCTGAGGATACATTCCTCTGAGCGTTTCTCTGAAGTGGGGGGGGCTCTAGGGCTCCTCAGCTGTCTGTAAGCTGAGTACACAAAATCTGTGGGTTATGCAGCCTGCGTCTGTGTGTTGAACTTGCTGAGTTAACCACAAGCCTGCAGGAAAACATGACAGAGTTATGACCTTGCACTTTGCCATCTGTAGGAAGAGACAGACTCCAGGGAGACCGCCCCCCCCCCAAACCCCCCCCCCCCCCCCCCCCCCCCCCATAATGTTTTTGTAATGGAACACCTTGGAAAACCTCTATCCAGCAGAATGTAACAACAACACCAGCTTACAAACCAGTAGCTGCTGGTCTGGCTGTCGTGGAATCTGTTTACATTTGGATTTGGAGCTAAAAAAGTACGATCATCCCACTTACTATTTGAGGATATTAAGCAAGGCCAGACGCATAACATGTCTTAACACAGGAGTCGAGGGAAACAAATCCGTCCCCATGAAAAACAAAAATGATGTCAGAGTTAAGGGGAAACAGCTAACCTCTCACCCATTTTCCTTCTGGACAACACCAAAACAAGGATCAAAAAATCTATCAAAAACAAAACTCCGACAACAACAACCAAAAACTGCCTGACAACAGCTGTCCAATTAACTCCGTGTATATGACGCCAGTCAGTTGGATGGCCCAGTTGTAGTCCTACTGCCCCGAGGCCAGACAAGAAAGACAAGAAAGATAAGAAAGTGCCATAGACAGAAAGAAAAGCATGCACAGTCATGTTAGTTTAGTCTGTAGTATAGTTCAACAAATCCCAAAGAGCACATTTTTATAGGTCAGCCTAGTTTTCTACAACCTCTCACTGCTTTATTGTCTGAATTTTAAGTAAAGTAAAAGAATGAATTGCATTATGATCATCACTACGATATGAACATGCATGAAAAACCACAGACCATAATGACAACTCTGTTCTTTTAAACACCAGCCAGAAATTACAGCCTCTTGATAAATGTTCATACATCCAGATATCCATGTGTTTGTAATATCGCCTTCAATGTTCTGGGGTGATCTGTTTAAATTTGTAATTTCTTTTTGCCTTTTGTTCACTGTTATATTTTTATTCCTACTTAAAATAAAGTTTAGCATTAGCGTTAGCATTAGCATTATGATTATATATAGAGTAAGTAGTGGGCCAGATGGCAGACTACATACTGCAGTACCTACTACTACTACTACTACTACCAGGGTGCGATGTGTCAAAAAAGCAGAGGGGGGTTGGTGTGGGGGGTGGCAGCAGTTATATACTTGGGGGTGCAGTCCATAACTAACGTAACTAACGCTGACGTGAAATGCAAGTGAAACTTTACATACTTTCAACGCCCAGCTCTTGGTTCTATTCCTCTCTTATTCAGCAGATCTTTCATGAAACTTTCACAACTTCTACCCTGTTTCCACTGGACCTCCTCCACTGCTCTTTGCCCCCCCCCCACAAATGCTGGGCCCCATGAAATTGTCACGTTTATCCCCCCCTTTACAACGCCCCAGCACATGGGGACATTCGCAAATTCTGAGACTGCCGACAGTTGGGTTCAGGTGAACGTTAGTGCCAGTAATATAGGATATAGGTGTACAAATTCAGTCACAACCTGCCTGTTATTTCAATTGGTTGGTTGCCCCCCCGCCCCAAGGATGAAATTCATTGAGTAGAAGTAGGGATGTGAAAACAAGAGGGGGTTGATCCCTCCCATCCCCCAAACAAATCACACCCTGACTACTACTACTACTAAACATTAGCAAATGCTTCGAAGTGATGCTAACAGGCCAAGTCAATTTCGTGAAAATTTTCAGTGACAGAATCTTTTGAAGGTCATGGTAGTGTAACATCTTAACTATAATACAAGTAAACTTTTACTATTATTAATATCTTGTAAATTTGTATTAGTTCTGCCACAATACTTGAATAAGTTCAGTACTTAATAGCTTAAACATTCAATATGTGAGATTTGCACATGCTCATATAAAGTCCGTTGTGTTGGGAGCTGCTCATTTGTTGATGTTAGCCAACTCCGCCTCTAAGCTAAAGGTGGCTAGTGTTGCGAACTGTTGCTGGTGTAGATAATAGAAATTACGAACAAGTTTAGGAATTTTTGCAGAGAAACCTACATATAAACCAGTCTACAGCCTATTATCATAAATGTAGGCAACTGAAATTCTGAAATAGAATTGCTAACTAGAATTGCACAAAACAACAGCCATCCGCAAATGGACGTCCATCAGTCCTGGTGCATCTATAACCTGTTCGTCCATGGGAGTTGATCTCTCCTTCACTGTGGTTTCTCTTGTCCTACTGGGTTTTTGGAGTTTTTCTTTGCTGAGAAGGAGGGTCTAAGGACGGAGGATGCCCAGGACATTGATCCATTCTACATCTACTGTTTATTTGACTGTTTGCTTTCATGTCCAACTAATTCTGTAAAGCCCTGTGAGGTGACCTTACAGGGCTCTACAAAGAAAATGGAATGGAATTGAATTGAACAGACCAATACACACTTCATGCAAAGTACAAGCACATGCCAATCTGACCTAGTTCAGTAGAGTTGCAGGTGTTAGACCACAACCGTAATGTTTGTGCCACTAAAACCTCCCACTGAAACCAGTGATTATGGAATATTTGAGAAAGCCTAAGTGCACAGTGTGTTTGATAGATCAGATTAGGGTATTAGAGAATGGCCTTATTTTGTAAACCCTTGCAAAGTTTGCGTCACTGTGCTGCACTAAAGCCTGCTACACACTCCTAGACAATACGCACACTCTTCTTCACTGTCTGTCTGAAGGCTGCGTGCAGAATGTAGCACAAGTTTGTCAAAGTTTGCTGAGGGATTGAACACCACCGCTGTCATGTCAGTGCAAACACATCTATCCAGTTGTCTTTACACATTCACTAATCACTTGTACTGTCTTCTACCTGTGTGGCTACCTCATATACTTCTCTGGCCATGATAACCTCTGACCTCAGGGTCAAATGACAGGAGGGTTGAAGAAAAAAAATGGAGAGATGAGGAACGTTAGGAAACAAAACCGGATTAGCAGCATAAATCATCCCGGATCAAAGACTGTATAAATGTGTTGAGGTACATCATCCACCGGTTTTGTTAACTGCCATTTTAAAAACTTGAAGCCATCTTGGATTTCCGGAGAAGTAACGATATTGAAACACGATGGTGAACATGTGAAAGAGCAAGAGGTAAAATTCAACAAAGTAACACTACTGCTAACTTACTGAAAACACCAACCACAACTCACCATATGTACACTATTTACAGGCGATGGTGATAAGTTAATTCATTCTTTTTGCAAATTGCCTAGTGTTTACCAAGTGTTTTTTCAGCGGAAATCACATATTTCCCTATATTTAATTTACTGATCATGTAGATGTTCATTAAAAGTCAGAGTAAAGTTGAGGGTTAATATATTAAAGAAAGTGACTTTTTCAGTAACAGATCATAAACAAGTGTCTCCACCCACTGTCATTGATCCAACTCCATGGGTTTTACTGGTGAATCAATATTGTAGAAGATGACAGTGTTTCCACGGTAACTACGGCGCCTCTGAATGTCCAAATGGGTCATATCTGATGACCATGAAAGATGACAAACTGTATTTTACACCAATTATTTACATGTATTGATAGAATTAGTGGATCAACAGGTATTAAACAGTTTAGATCAGTAGATGGTTTTGTGGTTGTTTGGGCCTTTATGGGTTAATAATAACTCAAGTAGCTAAGTTATGCTCAGCACTGACAGCCTTCATGAGTAATGTGCGTGACACATTATCTACCTAATTATAGAGGAGTTAACTTTTAGCCTACATACAGTATTCACCACACAATACACCATTCTCTTGTTGTGAATGGATGAGTTAGGTTACCCAAAGAGAAAAGCTGTTTTAGTACATGGCTTTAACGTGGTCCTTTAGGGACTGACTCAAGTGGATATTTATGCTTGTGGCACTTTTGATTTATTAGTCTTTGGTTCATTTATTTGTGTATTTGGACCCTAATAGTTCATAAAGTTTGAATTTAAAGCTATCTTTATATTCATTTTGGCAAAAATCGAGTGGATTTCTACAACCTGTTTCAGTTCCTTCTTAATTTGTTACGTCTGTAACTAGTTACGTCACGACATTTGCACATATAAGGTCAAGACTTCCGACAAACATTTCTCCGAGTACAAAATAATTGTTTGTCAGCAGCAGCAGTTGTAGTAAAAACTGAAAATATGTCCAAACTTGGAGCCGATTATCTAAAACGTTAAGTTGTTGGTTGAATGGGACAGAGCAGCACAGTCAACAACCTGGAGGGGGCGGGGCTTGTAGTGGCTCATTTGCATTTAAAGGGCCAGAGCTCAAAACCACCTTTCTGGTGTCATTACTCAGAAATAGAATTGAAGATGGACCTGTGGAGGTGAATGAATGAAGAATTCAGACCCAAGCAGAGCATTTATAGTTTATGTAGACCACAGGGAAATGTTTGAAAATGCATAATTTCATTTAAAAAAGCAAAATATCACTCCTTTAATGTTAAATGTATTAACGCATTGGTACACTTTGTCAGCTGTGACTGCTCAACCGTGAAAATATCCACAAAGGCTTTTCTAGTACAGCCTGGCACTGTTTTGTGGTGTGTCCCAACATGCCCATTCAAAAGACCTGAGTACTTTTGTTTGGTTTCTTAATGCTGTGTCAACTGTTTCCTCTGTGTAACTGGTTTACTTACTTATGCATTTTTTGTGTACTCAGCTTTGAGCTCATGTCTTATGACAGTTATGAATTTCATGCTGTCATAAAATACTGAATGGCCAAACATGAAAACGAACACATACAGACCGGTTTCCCTTGTAGGAAGTACAGCAGAAGAGCATACTGCTGACTAAACAAAAGACTAAATAGGACACTGAAGCAGAAACAAGAGCGACTATGACACATTAGACTGCTTTTATATTCTCATTTTTAACAAATTTGAACCAATGTTTTACACTTTTGTGACCTAAATGATTATTCTGTGGTTTAATACCTGTTTTTGCTCATGTTTTTTTCTTTTTGACTGATTTTTTAAAAACTATTTTCATCATTCTGAAGCATTATGTGATCATGCTCTGCAAATAAACTTCCAGACATCTCATGATTGTACTGGTACGAAACATTTCTCTAGCTGTCACTAGTTTAGAGAAGAAAAAAAAACTTGAAATACACATGAAAAATAGGACAAATTGCCCTGTAGCATGTTGCATCAAAAATCAATAACAAGTTAAATTTGTGAGGTTGTCAGGTTTTATTCTATGTTAGAGTCCTGTGGTCTGGATGCAGGAGATCAAGTGGGTGATACTTTCACTGAGAAGAACTCAACTAATTAAATGAAAGTCCATATGTAACTTCCTATCAGTGCTCAGTAGTAACTATATTGATATCTCTAAACATTCTCATGTTATAAACCATCAAAATATGGGCTATTGTGCTTAAAGGCAATTTTTTAATATTTCAAAAATCCACCAAAAATTCAAAAATCAAAATTTCTCAAAACTTTGTAGACATTGTCCCAAGGAAGCTACATATAAAATGTGAAATGAATCCAACCACTAGTTTCGTTAGAGAAGATGTTTGAAGAAATTGCTAATGAAGACAACGACGAAGATGGCGACGAAGACGACACCGGACACAGCGCCTTCACAATAGCTCATGGCACATCGGCCGGTGAGATAAAAATACACTAGAATACTCTTGATTTGAGGAGACGAGATGTTGTTTTTGTTATAGTTCTGTTGTGTTTGTGGGTGCTTACTACTAGGAGTGGTTGCACATGTGTGACAGCTGGTGTTACTTACGGAGGCAGACGGCGGCCAGCAGACGCAGGCCGTTCTCTGGTGGGAAACAGGTGGGGAAGAGGGGCTGCAGGACGTAGTTGGAGAACGTCAACGCGATCACAGCCTGGTTGGTGGGGTAGATGACCAGCACAGCGATCCACAAACGCAAAAACCTGCAAGAAATGGGGGAAAGGGGAGGGGGAGGCAAAGATACAAACAGTCAAATTAAGCAACACATAATGATGATTACATGGACGGGCCTAAGTGAACCAGACTAAGGATGCACTGATCCGACTTTTTCAGTTCCGCGTATTGGTTGATATCTGATAACAATCCGATATCATTGTTGATTTAAGAAACTACAAGCCTTACCTGGTGTGGTCAGGCTGAAATACCTCTGTTGGGACTAAGTTATTTGAGTTTAGAGAAAACCAGGCACTTCATGCTGGTTTAAGTTTATATTAAAAGGATGTATTATTTCTTTATTTTCAGATATTTCAGTTCATATGAATAGTAAAGAGCGTCAAAACAAACCTGATAATTATTAAGAGAAAACGCTTTAAGTTGAGTTAAGATTGTGTTGACAAAAGAAAAAAAAAATTTTACACTTTCAAGATGTCGAGTGCCAGTGACCTGTTTGTGTTCTGTAAGCTGCAGCATGTTTTATATTAAATGCTCAGTTTGAGAAGAAACTCATCTGGTCATTAAACACTTAGTTCGCTCCATGTTGCCTGTCTGTGTTTGAAACAACTCCACTCAACTCCTGTCATACATGATGCAGGCCGTGTCGCAAAAATTTAAAGAGGAAGGATCGGTCTTACGGACTGGTTGCTTTTACAGATCCCTGATCCAGCTAAAATGTTGATATCAGGGCCGATATCCGATCCTAATATTGGATCGGTGCAACCTTAAACCAGACTATAAAACAATTCATTTTTATACTGGAAGAGTAATAAACAAGCTTTAAAAAAAAATGTGTTGCTTTTCTCTGTTTTATGTCATAGTAAAAGTTAGTTGATTGACTTCACTACACTTGTGGCAGTTCCAAAATGAATTTTTCCTCTATTTTTAACCTTTCTTAGGTGATTTATCATCATTTCTCCTAATATTATTGTCTGTATTTCATATTTTTCAGTGTAAATCATGTATTTTTCTGTATTTAATTCACTGATCATGTAGACGTTAATCAAACCTCAGTGTAAAGTTGTGTTATTATATCAAAAACAGAGAAAACTCAAGAAATAGTGACTTTTTTGACAAAGATATTAATAACTGAGTATAAAAACAAGCATCTCCATCCACTGTCGTTGATCTAACTCTGTGGGTTTTACTGGTGAATCAATGTTGTAGAAGATGACTGTGTTTCCACGGTAACTACGGAGCCTCTGAACGTCCAAATGGGTCATATGTGATGACAATGAAAAGATGACAAACTGTATTTTACACCAATTATTTACATGTATTGATAGGATTAGTGAATCAACAGGTATTAAACAGTTTGGATCAGTAGACTTACTAAAGTAAACTAACCTGCCTCTGTTACATATATTGCTGAAAGATGTTTGCAGAAATATATTATCTTGCTGTTACAACAAGCTAGTGCATGTGTGGCTGATCTCTCAGATATCATTCATTTCCTGAAATGCTCTGACCTAGAAATATTTAAAACCTTCCTCTCTAAGCCGGACGAGTGATATTTCTTGTTTGATAGCTGTTTTTCGGTGGAATCATCTCACTTATGCGGTGTTAAAATGAGAGATTTCAACACTTTGATGATGCAACAACTTCTACAGATCACATCAGAACACACAGTAGGTGTTTTCTTATCACATCTACCGATATAGTACACAGATAGTGAGCAACTCTAGTTCCATCTAGTCAGCTCAAGGTTGTTACCTTTTTTTTTTTTACAGTGTGCCCTGTAAGTTCCGCCGGTTTTCGAGCCATTTGCAGATTTGCACATTCTACAATGGATGAAGCCCCATCAGTGGTGGCACATGCAGTCACTGGAGCTACACTAATATTAACACAGGAGGAAAAAGAGGATAAAACAGGGGGCTGAGAGGGGATAGAGTCCAGACATGTGGTTTTTCCATGAAATTTTCTGAGAGCTTATAGAGGGATCATTACACCTGACTGCATTAATGGGATTATATCTCACTGGAATGCATGGTTTTAAATGTAAAAATGATGCTATAAAACAGGGCTAATACTGTAGACTCCGCCACATAAATGAGTTGTTTCCAGAAGAGTTGTCACGGTATGTGAAATAAAAAAAAAAAAAATTAACCTATATTTTCCTTTATATACATTCTCTCAGTAGTTCCACACCAGTGCTACCTGTAACTACTGCAGTCTACAGACTCACTTTATGGGTGTAACACAACCCTCATTAGCCTGACATAACAAAGAGCCTTTGTACTTGAAACATTGTCCATTCAAGCTGAGAGTAGTTTACGATCTCTTCCTTAGGATCTCACCGTAAAGCAGCTGCGACACAGTGATGTAAGTATTTCCGTTATTCTAGTTATTGACTTATATACACATGGATAAAAGGAACAGCACAACAAAAACAATCCCTCCTTGAATACAGTTTATTTATCCTCAACAGCGGGCACAGGGAAACAGTGTGGCCCCCAACACTTCAAACCGAGCATCTGAAGGAGTGAACAAGTCTCCGGAGGTAAAAGTGCATTGAAGTTTATTGATAGCTATTGTACAAAGCGACTAAAACAATCATTGGCTGTTTTGTCTGGGTGAATTCCTCTCCCAAAATACCCCGATAATATGTATCCTCGTGATATTTGAAAAAAACAATGGTCTAATCTGTGTTTACAGTCTGGGCAAAAGCGCAGTGTGTGTGAAATCTACGCTAACAAACGATATTGTTTTGGTCGGAAATTAACATAAGCAAGGTTCCCAAGCATTTACTGTAAGCACTGTTACCTAATGTTAAACCCACCATTTATGGACGAACCGGACAGGGCTGTGGGCTGAGGAAAGTTCATTCCAAATCAGTGTGGATTCATTTGCGCTTGTGGGAGGAACTCCATGACTCAGATCTTGTTTAATCTTGGTTTTATATATTGGACAAAAGTATTGGGACACGTTGAATTCAGGTGTTTCTTTTCTAACAGGGGTCTGGAATATAAAACAATAATGACCAATTTAATAATATATAGTTTTATATTGTGGTGAATATCATTGCATTGGTTAGTTTGGTTTAAAGAGATGTTTTTTTACTTCCATCCATGACTATGATTTTAAATGTTCTACCTCTAAATTTCTAAAACATGACTATAAATCATAATTTTGCACCACAACTAACCATCTACTTTCTTCACACGTCAATTAGGGAGAAAAATCTCCCATTAAACTTTAAAGAAATATTGGCGTTTATATCTCAAATCAGCATGAACAGGACATCTTACAGCTGTAGCTGTGATGTGTCCCAATACTTTTGTCCATATAGTGTACTTTCTGCTTATGAGCCAAGACCCCCCTCTTGTTCTGAATTAAAATGACTGGCCTGAGGCAGAAATTGCCTCCTGCAGGTTTAACAGAGGAATCTAGACATGCTGGGACGCTCATCTAAATCCCTGCCAAATTAACTTCAAATGTTCGGGAAGACCTCCCGTCTTGAGAACTGGGTCAAATATTTTAATAGAGAAAAGTACTTTTTTGACAAGGACTGACTGAGGTTCAACCAACCTCAGTGACCTGAGATTTCAAAGCATCTTCAAAAAGGAGGGAAAATCATTCGTTAAAGCTAAATCTTATAAGATTAGGAGTCGGAAAAAATGACTCAAGCTATGAAAGTTGGGTCGGTATTGTAATAAAAACTAATTTAACACTATTAACATTTAATCCCATAATTTTAATAACAACAATTTTTGCACACTTATTTAAGTATATTTCTTTCATTATCATTTTGATAATATATTACCCAGTACATAGTGTACAAATTTCTGTTCTAATTGTGTTTTAATATGTATAATTGGTATATTTATAGGCAATGGCTACTGCCACAGTACTGCAGCACAAAATATGTTTGTCTATTTCCACAGAGCCAATCAGATGTTAGCATTTGTACTGTGACAATAAGCAGTAAGGACATTTTGTTGCCACAGAGCCAGTCATGGACACTGTTCCATGAGCTCATTGTCCTCTTGTTGCCACAGTACTGTGGTGATTTATGGTGCATATGCCTCGATCACCATAACCAAGTTGTGTCAATCCGCAAAAGTTTAATATCATTTTGGCCTTTCGTCCACATGATACCGGCGTTGTTGGTGCTGTGAAACGGTATTTTTGGAGAACGGGTCCCAGAGCAGAATGGATAGGCACAACACCACATTCTGCTAACGATGACGCCATAGTACCATGTGACCATAAGAAGAAAACCCTGGACATAACCTCATGCACATGCTCACTG
Source organism: Sphaeramia orbicularis (assembly GCF_902148855.1). Taxonomy (NCBI): domain Eukaryota; kingdom Metazoa; phylum Chordata; class Actinopteri; order Kurtiformes; family Apogonidae; genus Sphaeramia; species Sphaeramia orbicularis. The sequence continues at coordinate 41,707,533 of NC_043974.1, read as the reverse complement.
CATTCGTCTGTGATTTTAGTGTATCCTGTGGCTCTGTCTGTGTTTGTGTACAGTGCCACATATAGGTGTGGTATATGTATTACACTGTTTTGACCCAGTTTTCCCATTTCCACCTGGACGCAGATATTTCTTGAAACGATACGTGTATGGACACAAAACTTTTAGAATCCACAAAAGAAAAATACCACAAACGTTGTTGTCTGGACATAGTCTTCAATAACTGGTCCCCTAGCCTTTGCCTATAACCTGATAGGCCCATGGCATGTATGATGGTTATTGCCACAGTACTGTGTCAGCAGGGTGACAGGTTACCAGTCTACACATGCACATAGAACTGGGCGCTGATTGGCTCTGTGGTAACAGACTAATGAGAAAGGTAGTCCCACAGTACTGTGGCAATACACACTTCAATATTTATATTCAGAGCTCTATGTACGTTTATATGTATAATAATTTCTCTCCTGCTACTTTTTATTATACTTGAATGGAGCGACTGTAACACACAAAAAATTCCCTTTGGGATTTGTAAAATATTCTGATTCTAATTAATGGTCTAGAAGAATATTCTGCATTAACCTTTACTCCTTTACTCACCAAAAACTGTTTTCTATTTATATCACTTCTAGCATGCTAACATCAGTAAACCTAAATTTGGGGCAAAAGATGTCTTTGACACATTAAATTGTTATTTCTTCATACACCATTAAAAATAAAAAAACATGATAAACTATACTTTTACAATAACTTTTGGCTTCTATGAAAATGTGTATAGTTTATGAATGATGCAATCATATGAATTCTTACACCAAGTTAGTGCAGAGTACTAGATGACACCCAAAAACCACAAAGCCCATAGTTTCCTGTACAAAGTAAAGGTTCAGTAAATCCGACTATGACTGTGTCACTACAGATGACTCATATCACACCTCCAGATGGCCTTGGAAAACCATCTAAATCCCCCTGCACTTGTTTCCGATCAGATAAAAGCCACAAGTAAACAACTGAAACTGTGTTATGTGTTTCCTTACCCTGCCAGGCCTCCAAAGATGTCCTTGACGTAGGAGTAATCTCCGCCAGACTTGGGGATAGTTACGCCCAGCTCAGCGTAGCACAGCGCCCCGATGGCAGTGATGATGCCGGTGATGATCCACACGATCAACGCTATGCCCACAGAGCTGGCGTTCTCCATGACTCCCTTTGGACTGACGAATATACCTGAGCCAATAATGTTACCTGGTGGAGGAAGGAGGAGAAGAGTCAGGAATGAGTGGAACATCTTCTTTTTTTAGGACAGTGTAATTGGATTTTTACTTAATTCTATTCAAAGGATAACGTTAATCAGAATCAGAATATTTTAACCCTTTATTGGGCAAGTGACTATTTTTGGTAATTTCCACAAACATTAATTACGGGCCAATCCTGTGCCTCAGTGAGATCCAGAAGCATATTGGTTTTTATAACATTAAATAGTGATTCAGAAAGACTTTAGAGGCATTTTGAAGCTGTAAATAGTGAATATGAGTGTTTTTGTCAATTTATGACCTTTTAACAGTTGTTTTATTGTATGTGTGTATTTTTCGCAAGTGTTGCTCGGATGTTTTATGGCAAGAGGAATGAGACTGTTGTCATACCAGCCGAAAAGGAGGTAAAAGATGATGTCCAATAACACACTAAGGTTGAAACTTTGAATTTCAGACTATTTCAATGAGTGCCCTATAAAGGGTTAATAATTAACATAAATCCATAAATATACATCTATACATGTACATACATTAAGTTAATCATTTCTGTCTATTAATATAACATGTATAACACTAAAACATTAAATTATTATTTGTTACTTTACAAGATCAGACTGAATTTAAACAAAGGTAGTGTACAAATAGACTATTATATTAAAGAAATGTTCAATGTTTTATTTCAGTGAGTTGTATAAAATTACGGTTGAATTATTGAATTACTGTTTGTGTCTCATCTGTACTGTCTGACATATTACAATTCCACTCTGTTGTAAATATGTGTATAGTCTGTATAGTTTTATTACTTATGAATATTATTATTTTATATTGCTTGTCTTTTGCACTATCCTTATGCATGCACCTTTTTTTTCTTGCAATTTTTTCTTTACTGAATTTCTCCATTATGGGATCAGTAAAGTCTCTCTAAAACTTTTTTTTTTTTTTTTTTTTTGCTTTATGTTACTTTTGTTGCTTCATAAGGTCATTTTAATCAGTTTGCATTAACTGCACATATTGCATTAGTTCTTTGACATTTCAGGTAATTATTCAGCTATCACTTTATTTACAAGAGTTCAATAAAAAAGATAAATACCACTGTCGAATCTGTACATTATCACTAGAACCAGGACCTGATTAGATTAGCTTAAAGCAAGGGGAAACCGTTGGATGGTGTTGTCCAAAGATCAGAAATATACCTCAGTTCAGTTAACAGTGGAACTATGACCTTGTCTGTTATTGATTTAAATGTTGTTTTGTGTATGTAAAAAAAAAAAAAAAAGTGCGTTTCACTGCGTTTCTTAGATTAAACTAGAAATGTTGCATCACCTTGAATTATCAGGAGTCATTACTTATGCTTAAGTAAAGACTGCCTTGTACTCTGAGTCTGAGTTCTGGTGAGAGGGGTATTTGGGGTCATTACTTTTTGCTTAATACCTGCTCCAAGTATTGCAGACAGACAGAGTGATCAGGAAGTGAGGGACTGAGCCAAAACAGAGAGCGAGCATAGTTTGAAGCAGCTGAGCCATCAGGCAAAGTGGAACCTGTAATCTGCTGAGTTAGCACCGAGAATGAGGAGATGGAACAAGACAGAGAGAGGGGTGAAAGAGTGCAAAGAGGGAGGGATGTGAGGGGGATGCAGAGGGGGGAGAGTAATGTCCTGACACATTTAATGAGCATCAGACTGCCAGGCGGTTTATACAGGAGCAGAAAAGACGCAGGCGTGGACAATTGGACTGTGGTTGGACATGAAAGACGTCACAAAGTCACTCCTGTCCAACCCAACAAAGCCAAGGTCAGAGGTCACCAGCCTCCTATCACATTCTGCTGACTACCGCCAGACTGTGCCTGAATCCGCCAGTCGATAAAAAAGGTGACGGGGTTAAAGGTTGAAGGTTTTCAATCATAACAGGTGGCGATTTACAGTACAAAAGTCAAAGGTATGAATGATGCAGTCCCATTCTAGGTACGACGTAAAACAAGGTTTACACCAACATTTGTCCATTTGACTAAAGTTATCCTGTTTGTCCACAGATGGGGGATATTTGATTGGTTGGTTATTGTCTTCTGACATAAAATGAATCAACTGATCATTACTTGTTAGACACAAACACCAAACATCTGCTTTTAGTTTTTTTATGAATTTGAAATGTTCGGGGGGTTTTTTGTTTGTTTTTTAGGAAAATCACGGACATAGTATGTATGTGATCATCCATTATAACTCTATCTTACTTGTTTATTTTATTTTATTCTATTCTATTTTATTCTTTACTGCATACTCCATGTTCTATGAAGCAAATGCCTAGTAATGTGAACCCTGTTTACTTACACGGCAATAAACACGATTCTGATTCTGATACTAAATAAAAATGACTCAGATGTATATACATTTGGTGACAGTAACTATTGACATTTTACTATAACTGTAGAGTCATTAGCATTACTGTAATGGTAAACTTTAACTAGTTTAAGTAGCAGTCATAACCATTTATTGAAATTAGTTCATTCATTCCTTTCATCCGTGTTCATTTATTTGTTTATTTCGAGCGTTTACAGGACACATGCAGGTTCAAAATTCCACAATCATTCATTTACACTCAAAAAGAAGTGGGAGGACAAAAAATATATTTAATTCCACCCCCATTCTTATCATCAAATATGTTAATATAATAACATTTTAAATACTCACTCCTGTCTTTAGAGTTTAAGCCAGAACGATGAACAAAATAGGCCGATACCAAATTAGGATAAACTCATTCGACAGTATTTACATTATAGAACCAAAATATGTGTGTGTGTGTGTGTGTGTGTAATTAGTACTTTAATTAACATGTAAACAGTTTGTTTCAGTTATTCATTCATTCTTTTTTCAACTTGCTTATTCCTAGAGGTGCTGGATCCTACCCTGGATACTGGTTAATCGATTCTTATTAGTATGTAATTAACTAATGTTAATGGGATCCCCATAAACAACTGAATAATGTATATATTAATAATCTAGTTAACATAAGCTCCATTTGCTAATTAATGTTTATCTACTAACTAAAGGAATGCTTATTACCATATTAACATTAATTAATGCACCCTCTTTGTAAAGTGTCACCCACTAAACAATCATCTAATTAACAGTAAAGATGACTGAAAGTCCTTTTTTGAATGTAAACCAAACCGAATCTTCTCCATTAGTATGTCAGAACTGTTCGATGTTAACTTAAAACTTTACATATGCTGAACCATGTGCTCGGGACATATTTGCTCAACAACAAACTTTAACACATCCCATATGTATCACACGTGAGTGGTAAAAACGTCTGTTCACTTATGTAACTGTAGTTGTAGGTAAAAGGTAAAATGAGACAAATGACACCCCCACCCCACCCCAACCCCCGCACCATGCCTCTTTATGGTTGCGGTGGTCATTGGTGCATGACCTTTGACATTAAAAAAAAAAACACCGTAGTTAATTAGTCCTGTGCTTTAATTCTTCCTTTCATAAATACAGCAGTAAATGCTTTTTCTTCGTGTCATGTGCACAAATGTGTGCGACATGCTGACTAACATGGAATCTTCAAGTTTCCTGTTCTTGCCTTCATTTTGACATCCTTTCTTCTCCCGACTAAGAGGAACAAAATCTTTTAGAAAAACTGTTATCCAGCTAACTCAGTACTTTTAAATCCTCCTACAAGAAATGGAAGAAAACTATGGTATCACTTCGAGGAGCTTACATCAGATGTCCACATGTCTCTGTCATGTTTCCGGACCAAATGTTTCTCTTTTACAAACCCCAGGCCTCTTACCACAGGATATTTTCATGTCCTCTATTGTTATTGGATTTGTTTGGAGTTTTATTTCACAAAGGAAGAGGCTTGGTCTCCCACATGATCTCTGAGCTCATTTCTGTTTGATGTTGTTTGACAGAAACAGACGCAGGATTTAGGTTGTAGTCCCTTTTGCTTCAGCGCCTGTAATTCGCAACTCTGAAAGTTTTATATAAAGTATCACATTTAGGGGTAGTTGTAGCGCCTTTAAAGGATGTATTACAGCTTTGCATTTCGTTAGCTTCATTATGCTATGAAGCTAAAAAAAATACTAGATACTATTTATTTATCCTATTATTGTGTGTCTGTTTAATCAGTTTTACTATATCTTATATATATATATATATATATATATATATATATATATATATATATATATATATATATATATTTTTTTTTTTTTTTTTTTTTATAACTTTTATTATATCTTGTATTTTTACCTATATTAGGGTTCCTACAGATTTCGACAAGTTAAATTTAAGACTTCGTAAGGCCTTTTTAAGACTACTTACAACAGAATTTAATGCCCATTTCACAGCCTGTTTCAAGGCAACACTGGCAGAAATTTGTGACTCTGTTTTGGGCTGAATGTTCTGTGATCATTTCTCACCAGGGGTTGCAAAGTTAGCAATAATAGGTTCCTAATTTCAATATAAATTGTCAGGTTGAAACTGAGTAGGACTTATGTTTCTTTCTTTACAGCTTGGACCTTTCCCAGACACATTTAGACACAATAGAGCGAACAAGTTTTATGACAACATAACTTAAGACCTACCATATCAAATTTAATACTATTTAAAGACTTTTTTTAAGGTATTCAATGCAGATTTCTAAATTCAAGATTTTTAAGACTTTTTAAGACCCAGCGGCAACCTTGTATATCCTTGTACAGCACTTTGGGCGCTTCACATTATTGTAAATGTGCTATATAAATAAACTTGAAGTTGACCATAATTGCCTAAGTCATATTTCCAGCCAAACTGTGATATCTGCATAACTTAACTCACCTAATACTGCTGCTTCATTTTATGCAGGTATCACAAATTGGCCAAAAATGTGACTGTTGAGCAATTATGCTATGAGGCTAACGATTTGCAAGTATTTTCACAGAGAGACCCGAGTCCTCAACACGGAGATCATTGTACAGACTGCTATCCAGGGTGAAGGTAGCCCAGACATTTCTTAGCTGAGGAACTAGCTCAAGGGTTGCATGTGCTTGTGTGCATGTGTTGGAGTATGTGTTGTGCTAGGCAACAGTTGCTGACATTGGCAAACTGCATTTGTAAGGAAACAGTAGCCAGTCCTTCACACTGTTAACACTGTAGATGAGCTAAAGAGAACATTAAGGAACGTTATCACAAAAGCAGATGAGGATGCATGAATTTTACATATTGAACCTTTAACATCAGGTTTTTTTATATTTCAAATTGTTGCTATTATGTAGACATATTACTACTACATATGTGTATGTTCTTTACAGCTGAGTCCAAACACTAATACTTGGATTGTCCTCCACAGCACATGACTGGGGGTCACTACTAAACCAAACATCACACCAGCAGCGCACTATGAATATTAACAGGTTTGTGTGTGAGCTTGCACAGCATTATGATATAACTATAATCAGCCTTTATAAATAAAACCCAGTGAGCTTAGCCCTTGCATTTCCTCCCAGTGTGAAGTCCCTGTTCAAACAGCCACCAAGCTGAGACAACCTGCTGCTTGGCCCCAGGCCAGACTGTTATAGACCCTGCAAGCTCATGTGTTAATGTGTGAGTGAGTTATGACTCCACGGAAGTCATTTATAATACTGAGACAATTTATGAGACACACAGTCATTAAAATAGTAATACGATTAATGCGAACACGTGTCAAGGTAAAATGAAGCTTCTTTGAATTTTAGATGGCAAAGCAAAAGCAGGGCTAATCAACATTCCTGATAATTTAAGGATTACCAGTTGATGCCAGTTTGAGTCTGTGTAGCAACACTATAACAGACGCCATAGAGTGGAGTCCAGCTCAGACATGGGTAAGCTGACCCAGCTAATAAAACAACATTATCAGGGTGGGGCTTTCTTCCAAGTGACCAAAAGTTCACTTCTAATCCCAATCCCCCGACTTTGCACGTTTCTGGATTTATGTGTGTGTGTGTAAATGATAAATGCCTGTACTGTACAATAGGCCATAAAGGCGTTTGATGTCCTCGTGCTCAACCCTTTTCTTGGAAACCCAGCGGGGCATGCTCACGCTCACAGTAAAAGATCAGACACCTGACTTAGTGCCTCGTTCGCTTTCTCCCACATGACAATGTGAGCTCAATGAGCATGAAAGAGTGACTTAGTCAAGGGCATAAAGCAGGTCAAGAATACTGGGGTAACTAACTGGTAGTGTGTGGACTCTGAACCGCCATAAAATCCACTAAGATGGCATGAATGGTCGACCGCTGGCAACAGGTGTCTTTGTGTTAAGCCTGTAAATAAAGGGCAATAAATGAAAGATTGGTCTGTCCCTGGATGGATACAATTAAAGGTGGGGCTATTATCAATGTGGCCAAATGAGATAGGGACTGCACTTGTCTCTACATGTTCTCCAACTGGATCTGGATGTGAGAACTTCCTGTCACCAAACAAATAAAGCTTAATAATTTACAGCAGTAAAGACTTTGGTTTTAGTAGTTACAAAATATAAGATTAATTTTTTTAATCAAATACATCAATAGAGTGAAGCTTTTTATTATTATTATTATTATTATTATTATTATTATTATTATTATTATTATTATTATCATAATTATTATTATTATTATCCTGGAAGGTTCCATTCAGATATAAAATCGTATCTTCCAGTGCATCCTGGTTAAATTTGCAGGAACTACCTCCTACAATAAGAATATTATCCAGGGAATCAATATATTATAATAATGCATGTGCTGTAATATGCTTTAAAAACATGCTAACAGTTTATCTAAAGTTAGCATGGTCTACTAGCATCTGATTAAATTCTAAAACTAATTATAAATTTAGTATGAGTGCTTACATATTTGTAATTAGTGTAAAAACTTTTATCTTAAATTAACTCTTTATGCCTGGGAAATACAAAAAAATCCGAAACCCTCCAGAAGATTAAGCAGTCACATAAAATGACTGAATGACTGAACTTTATTTAACAAGTATTAACACAGTAACGTTGATCTTTTTAGTTTTGACAGCCGTCTGTATGGTAACATACAGACCTACATTCAGGTAAACTGTCTGTTAAGGCTATTTTACTAAATCTAGCACAGAAATATGACATCATAACAGCTGTTTTTAGAGCTTTAGAGCTATAAAAACTGATGATCTTCACAGGAATGTTCCACTAATGAAGAACAGGACAGATGACAGGCTTTTTTTGTTTCTTTAATACACAGACCTCGGTTATTTTGACTTCCATTGTTGCTCTTACGAGGTAACGACTGACTCATCACTGCTTTAGAATCTTCATCATCATCGTCGTCATCACTGACCTGGAGATTTTGCTCAATAAAAACGTGTCTCAAGTGACCATGAGGCTGATTTAGTGCAGCCTTTCCATTACATCAGCCTCAAGGCTTTTCAAGGAAAGACACAAACAGAAAAGGAGCAACGCTTTCTCAACACAATCTTAATGCCAAGATTACTCGTCATCTCTCTTTGACTCTGTCTTCTGTTCTATTTTTTCCCAGCTTCCGTCTCTCCTGGATCAAACCTTTTGGGAATTCCCGTGCTCGCTCACACTCTCTCTCTCTCTCTCTTTCTTGCTCCTTTTTTCTCCCGTTACTGTGGAAACACATTTTCGAATGAATCAACCCCTCCCTTCTCTTCATCCTGTCAAGGTCAATACAAAGACCACCCAGTCTCCAGACCCACCTGGACGAGCTGTGCCATGAGTCATCCTCACACTGATATCGATCCACATGACACTCAACTGTCGCCTAATGGTGTTATCTCTGTTTGTTTGTGGTCTGTACTGAATGGATGCCACAACTCTCACTGTCCTTGACTGACCTCTGTACTGCCCTGCCATTATGTGTAGGGAGTACATTTATAAAAGAAACATATGATTTCAACATTTAAAATTAACTGGTTGTAATTAGCATCTGTCACACAGTCAAACAAACAATAAAAGCAATTCATAACAAATTAACTTTCACTGAATCTGAACATTGCTCTAAATATTTTATATAATACAACTAAGTACAAAACAATATAGAACACAGACCTGGTTATTTTTTATAGATATTTTAATTTGACATGTTTTAGGTACTATTTTTAGGATTTAATCATAAATTCCAGTCTCTGGTGGTTTAATTTATTTAATATTAGCCTAGCATAATAATAACAAGATCAAGTCTTATAATTTGTGCTGATTTGAGTATTTAATTGATGTGAAATTGAGTCTACGTAGCATATCGTTAGCCTCATGGCGCAATTGCCTAAGTCATATTTTTGGACAAATTATGATACCTGCGTAACTTTACTCTCCTAACACTGCTGATTCATTTTATGCAGATATCAAAATTTTGACAAAAATATGACGTAGGCAATCATGCTATGAGGCTAACGATATGTGTTACAAAACATAAGCAGAGTCAAGTTAGCATGAAAATAATAGCGTTATATGATATGTTTAAAGCCCATTTTAAAGCCTAATCAAGCTAATGTAGGCAATGATATGTTAAATAAAACACTAACGTTTATATATTATTAGCCTAGCCTACTTTATTTGTCATATTATTATTCATTACTAATCAAATTCTACATTTAGCATGAGTGCTAACTCTCTGTATGTCTGTTTAGCATAAAGACATCACAGTCTGTGAAAATATGTACTTTTCAGTTCTTACGTAAACTCGTCTAGAACTATGTCTACAGGGTATACGACCATTTCTAATCATTTTAATTTGTCCAGGTGTGTGATTTATCTTTTTTAGCTTATTTAGCAGTCTACATAGCAGATGTTACTGTTTTACTATGAATCTGTTTTTAACCTAGCATTTCACTGAAGATTAAACATTTATAAATGCTACAGAAACCATGACAGGCTTTAAACAAGACCCAATACTCCAGCTAATTTAAGGATTTCATTCATGTGAATTTCAGTTTCTGTTGTATTTCTGTTACCACACACAGGTGCTGAAGGAGTTGAACTCGGATAGACTGTCAGCCTGTTTTTCAAGTCACTCATCACTGTCACATTAACAACTGCAAACTGGAATCAGAGCTTTTCTCTAGTAATAAAAGGGTAGATACTGTGTGCTATTAGCTCTTTAAAACCTATTTTGAAATGATTAACCCATAAAGACCCAGCACTACTTTTGTGTCAGTTCCCAAAAGAAATTTTCTCCATATCTGACCTTTTTTAACTGATTTATTACCATTTATTAGAATGTCATACTCTGTTTTTTATATGTTATCACTATAAATCAGGTATTTGCCTATATTAAAGTCACTGATCATAAAGCTGTCCATAAAAACCCAGATTAAAGTTGAGGGTTATTATATCAAAAATAGAGAAAACTGCAGGAAAAGCAACTTTTTCAGTCAAATCTATCATTAATTGAACATAAACCAAGCATTTCCACCCACTGTCAGTTATTAAACTCCACGGGTTTTACTGGTGAATCAATGTTGTAGAAGATGACAGTGTTTCCACGGTAACTACAGAGCCTCTGAACGTCCAAATGGGTCATATCTGATGACCGTGAAAAGATGACAAACTGCATTTTACACCAATTATTTACATGTATTGATAGGATTAGTGGATCAACAGGTATTAAACAGTTTAAATCAGTAGATGCTTTTGGTGGGGATGTATGTTTGGCTCTTTATGGGTTAAGTGGAGCTGCAGGGCAATGTGTCGGTTCATATCTTTCCAGGTTGACTCCAAGGTGATCATGTGAGAGCACAGACTGATCTGAATGGGCTAATCCTTTGAGAATCACAGACGAGTGAGAGCGACGACGTCACAATCACTGGCATTGCTTCAAAGAAATGATGAAACTTCAGTGAGTGATGAACTCACTGTGGCAGAGAGCATGGCACTGACGCAACAACTACTCAGAGTGACGAGGCCTTCAATTTAAGGAATTCCACAAAGTTACTCCACGACAACAAGTAATGTTTGTTTTAGTTTTAAGGCTTTCATTACTTGTGGGTATTTTTAATCTAGACCATGCAGACAGTGTATTAATTTATCTAAAACTACCTAATATGTAATTAGATTTATGTAAGGTCTGTACTTCTGGACCAAACCAGTACTTTTACTGCACCTTTACTTTTTGTTGACCATTTTCCCCCTGTACACAAGTAAAGGGGAGTACACTTAATGGGGTACTCTTAAATAAACACTTTAAATGAAGGATCTGCATACTTTTTCCAGCACTATGTAACTAAAGTTAAAGCATGGATACACAACTGCATGTGAGCTGTGTTCAAACACACACTCCTTATTGCAAAACACTCACATATTAATGATAAACTTTATGTTCCTCATTTACTGAATGTTGAAATCAGATCCCAGAGCAGACTGAAAACATGCTGGGGGCTGTTAAAATAATTTGTGCACTGAAGCACTGTAGTGAGTCTTTCTGTTTGCAGTTTCTCTCTCATTTTCTACTTTTCTTACAGCAGTTTTGTTTCTATCACACAGATACAGGTTAATACAAGTGGTGGTGGTGGGGGGGGGGGCTGAACCTCAAAATCATTAAGAGGCAGATATTGGACGATTGGTGGCACTATATGCTAATCACTGTAACGCTGATCACATTATCCTAATCCTAACAAGGATTTTTGACCTTCCTAAAGTTTGAATTATTGTTTTACTTTTGTACCAAAGTCCTGTTTGTTTGTCTTTAATTATGTAATATAGTACTAGTATTTTGCAAACTGCTGAAATTTTGGACTGGTCTTTTAATAAAAAAAAAACTTTTTCTCATAAATAATACATTTCTCACATATGATGACATTTTTTATATGCATAATGTAGTGATAAGATGAAGCTGTAATGATAGTTATGACATTTTGAGGAAAGAGTCAAAACTATTCTTGTGAGGGTTAGACTTGGACTTTTTCTGATCTTTTTTTTTTTTCATTTTATGACTTTTTTTGACAGATACAGTTCTGTGTGTGTGTGGTTTTCTTTACTTGACCAATTTGATATTTCATTCTTAACTGTTTTTATAATTGCCTTCTGTATTTATTCTGAGCACTTTACAGACTATAAAAACTAAATTTTGTTACACAGTTCAGTAGTATTTTTTAAAATTACAATAAAGCCTATTCTATTCTATCATGCAATTTTATTGATGTAGCATTATGACTTTCCTCCTAACTTCTACCTCCTTCTATGGAGGGGGCCCCTCGTGCCCCGGGCCCTACATTTGTCCATTCCGGCCCTGGGTATCGGGTAGATGAGGGTTTGTATCAGACTCACCTACTATGATCCCACAGGCGCTCACAAGGCCGATCTCCTTCTTCAAAGCTACTCCTCCTCCATCTCCTCCGGACTCCTTGCCGCCGGCTCCATCCTTGGAACCCGCCGTGCTGCTCCGTTGTCTGGGTCCGTCTGTCATTGTGATGGTGTGATGCTTCACCTAGGTCTGTTACTTCTTCTGGATCTTCTCACAGCACCTGATGCTGCTGCTGCTGCCTGTGCGTAACAGGGTTCGCTGAAACGCGCTGCGCAAAGACTAAGTTGTTGTCAGCAATTTGCGACAAAAAAAAAAGATAAAAAAACTAAGGTGAGAAAATGCAAAGAAAAAAAAACTGTATTGTTGCAGTATGGGATGGGTCAAATGTCAGACGCAAATCCTCGCTGTAAAAGCAGCAGTGTGGTTTTTCTGTCAGCTGATACCAACCAGATAGTCTTTTGCGCCGGTGTCACAGGTGTTGCCACAGGTCACTGCAAAACGCACATCAAGTCCTGTCACCAAACAAAACCCGCATATTCCTGAGGAAATCACAGCCCTAATTCTGACATCAAGAGCAAGACAAAACAAAACAAAACAAAACAAAAATAAGTCACAAAAATAAAAAAAATAAAAACGGTCTCAGTGCTTCCTCGTTCCAGGTGTGAGCGGAAATCACAACGGCATCTTCTTTTTTTTTTACGCACAAGCTGCTCCAGAAGTGGACGCTAAATTAATGAGTAAAGTGGCTCAGATCAGCTTCAGAAAACATCCGACCTGTGTTTCAGCCAGTATTGGACTAAATATACATGTCCTGTCTTTCATATAGAGTCCATTAGCCCCGCCCACTGCTCTGCCTTCCACTCATCTACTACCACACTCAGCTTGTTTTTCCTCAGTCTGCTTCTCTGCTATAGACCCTGCCCTCTTTTCTTCCACCCCTCACCCCCACCCCCACCCCCACCCATCAGCTGTTATCCAAATCCAGTCCTGCTGCTGCTTCTGCTGCTTCTGCTGCTTCATGTACACCTTCTACATACAAACAACTCCAAAATAAGACCAGACAAAACAAGCCATGTTTTTCACTGAAAGAGCTGTTGTCAGTTCTCACCACTTCCTTCCACTGTCACCGCCTTTTTTACTCTCATTCACACGCATGTTACTTATCATTTCCTGTTAATTCTAAACTTAACCACAAGTTGCCTCGAAAACTTGAATGTGCTACCTGTGTGTTAACTCTACGTGCATAAACAGCTTTACATCCACCTTTATGAGTACTACACGCACATCTACACTCACTTCCAGGGAACTCACTAATCCACACTTATTATTCACGATGCAGCAGCAGACCAAGAGTCTAAATTTAGACCAACAAGACGTCACGATACGTGCTGCCAAAGTGCTGGCATACTGCCACTCTGTACATTCACAATAGAGAAGGTGGAATTGCTTTACAAATGTTTCCCAAACACATCCTGCAACTTTATTTACTTTTCAGCCTTGTCAGTGATAGTTTAACTCCTGAGAAGACGATAAAACCATGTGCATAAATGTAGAGCTCATCATTTTTGTGTTTTTCCGCTCTGCATGTGCATATTTTCCTCAGTGGTTCAGTCATTCATAACATGTGTCTTGTGTCTTTGTCTGCAAAAGCGAGTCTACTGTCCGTACTGTGAATTTGAACTGCAGCCAAATACACTGTACAAATACTGCAACTGGATCTGTTTATTGCCTCTGCTGAACGGAGGAGGCTTTCAGTACAGTTTGGGTGTCTGTCATGAAAGGTTGTAAAAGGGGAGGGCATAGATCAAGGATGTATCCTTGATCTATGTATATCCTATACATTAGATTTTGGAACAGATCCAGAAAAAGGGCAGGTCCTGGATTTGTTTCTCACATTAGGCAGGGGTGGGTCTTACGAATTGTAGTCTGTGTTGGGAGTAACGTGTTACAAAAGTAATGCAGTACAGTAATGGATTACTCTTTGCTGTAACGCAGTAGTGTAAGGTGTTACTAATCAGTCGTTTCAGTGATATTTTACTCAGTATGTGTTCAATAGCAGTTGCGTTACAACACACTTTTCGGCCATAATTTAACTGCTCAAATGAGAGAAAATAAATAAATAAACAAAACACAGCATGACCATGAGACCTTAAGGCAAGGGTATTCAAATCTGGTCCTCGAGGGCTGGTATCCTGCATGTTTTAGATCAGGGGTGTCCAATCTTGGTCCTCAAGGGCCGGTATCCCGCATGTTTTAAATCAGGGGTGTCCAATCCTGGTCCTTGAGGGCAAGTATCCTGCATGTTTTAGATCAGGGGTGTCCAATCCTGGTCCTCGAGGGCCAGTATCCTGCATGTTTTAGACCAGGGGTGTCCAATCTTGGTCCTCGAGGGCCGGTATCCCACATGTTTTAGATCAGGGGTGTCCAGTCCTGGTCATCGAGGGCCGGTATCCCACATATTTTAGATCAGGGGTGTCCAATCCTGGTCCTCGAGGGCCAGTATCCCACATGTTTTAGATCAGGGGTGTCCAATCCTGGTCCTTGAGGGCCGGTATCCCGCATGTTTTAAATCAGGGGTGTCCAATCCTGGTCCTTGAGGGCCGGTATCCCGCATGTTTTAAATCAGGGGTGTCCAATCCTGGTCCTTGAGGGCAAGTATCCTGCATGTTTTAGATCAGGGGTGTCCAATCCTGGTCCTCGAGGGCCAGTATCCCGCATATTTTAGACCAGGGGTGTCCAATCTTGGTCCTCGAGGGCCGGTATCCCACATGTTTTAGATCAGGGGTGTCCAATCCTGGTCATCGAGGGCCGGTATCCCACATATTTTAGATCAGGGGTGTCCAGTCCTGGTCCTCGAGGGCCAGTATCCCACATATTTTAGATCAGGGGTGTCCAATCCTGGTCATCGAGGGCCGGTATCCCACATGTTTTAGATCAGGGGTGTCCAATCCTGGTCCTTGAGGGCCGGTATCCCACATGTTTTAAATCAGGGGTGTCCAATCCTGGTCCTTGAGGGCAAGTATCCTGCATGTTTTAGATCAGGGGTGTCCAATCCTGGTCCTCGAGGGCCAGTATCCCGCATATTTTAGACCAGGGGTGTCCAATCTTGGTCCTCGAGGGCCGGTCTCCCACATGTTTTAGATCAGGGGTGTCCAATCCTGGTCATCGAGGGCCGGTATCCCACATATTTTAGATCAGGGGTGTCCAGTCCTGGTCCTCGAGGGCCGGTATCCCACATGTTTTAGATCAGGGGTGTCCAATCCTGGTCCTTGAGGGCCGGTATCCCACATGTTTTAGATCAGGGGTGTCCAATCCTGGTCCTTGAGGGCCGGTATCCTGCATGTTTTAGATGTATCCCTCTTCCAACACACCTGATTCAAATGATAAGCCTATCAATGAGCTCTGCAGAAGCCTGATAATGACCGTCAGGTGTGCTGGAAGAGGGAAACGTGTGCGACCAGGGGGATTTAAAAGTCATCGCGGGCTGTGTACTGTAAACAAACATATCAACACGACCAGAGAGATGTTGAACTGAGGAGACACCGAGATCTGCCAGCTGTTGTCACTGTGGGTGGGGGACCCCATCCATGCTAACATTTGTGGAACGTTGAGAAAAGGTCTGACTCTGGAGAGGTTAGCAACACCGCTATGCTCGGGGTATTTCCGACGTGTAAGTTATACATCACACTATACACTGCGCTGCGTTACCACCCCTTTGATTCCGGAATGCAGGTCCGCTGTGTAAAAGTCCAGCCTGTCTCACCTTTGTTACTCCTTTTTCTTGGCTGTGGAAATCAGTCAGTGGTGGAAAAAAGGTGGGATCATCATCTCACCATTTTTCCGGGATCTCTGGGTAAAAGTGGCTGTAGTCTTTCTTATTTTAGCCAGTTCCACTTTTTTCATAACCTAGCTGTTTTTATGCACTTAACAGAACAAAACTGGAACCCTGCATTGTGTAGATGCCTTTTGGACAACTCTGCACATTGGGAAATGATGCTGTATGGATACCCCAATGCATCAAAACAGTACCAAGCATCAGTTAGTCGCAACAGTCTACCTGATGCGCAACACTGTAACACATTGTAATACATTATTCCCTGAATCGGAACGAAATTCAGGAGTGGAAAATACCCGCAGTGTTTTCCTTAACAACACGTCAGTACGTTTAGCCTCCAAGCATGTGAAAAGTCTTAAACCTAAGTCTTAAACTATGCCCCTCGTAGTACCACAGTTAACGTCCAGTGTCCTGTGATTTTATGGGAAACCAAAGGTTCACCTTAGAGAGCCCTGTGTTTCCTGAACAACTGTTGACTCATGATAGTTGTCGCAGAACAAAAGGTGTTTATATAACCTCTGATACTAATCTTTGAAAAAAAAAAAAAAAAAAAAAGGGAGGCGGTGCTAAACTCTGCTTAGTCGACAAAACATTAAGGTCACCTGAAACACCTTAACATACTCTGAACATGCCAAAAACTTGCACTCATGTGTCATTTCTGTCCTACGGGGTTACCTCAGACACCTTTGACCCAAATTCTTGCATATGACACTGTCTACTTGTTGGAGTAAAGTTGAGTTGTGCACTTGAAATGTTGCCCTCACTAGAGCTAAAAAAAAATGAACACACTCTGGAATGATGAATCCCACTCACTGTCAGCATGCAGTTCTATTAGGAAATAGGTCAGTAGGCCAGGCCAGTGTCCAGCACCTACCCACACCACTTGGCATCTTGTTAAATGATGCTTCAAAAGGACATATGGTCACAAAACGAAGGACAAAGCTCTGCTAACAAACTGAGGATGTAGTCACCACTAGCACTGGGTTTTACTGGTGAATCAATGCTGTAGAAGATGACGGTGTTTCCACGTTCCCTACGAAGCCTCTGAACGTCCAAATGGGTCATATCTGATGACCATGAAAAGATGACAAACTGTATTTTACGCCGATTATTTACATGTATTGATAGGATTAGTGGATCAACAGGTATTAAACAGTTTATATCAGTAGATGATTTTGGTCGCTGGTGGATGTTTGGGTCTTTATGTGTTCATGGATTGTGTGAATTTTTAGTTTGTGGTGCTCCCCAACCACAACCCCCTACAGTGGAGATCCACTGAATGTAATCGTTTGTAATTATTGCATCAGAAACAGTATGGAGGGGATTCCGATGTATTTGCATGTCCCATCTTTAGGTGTGTTATGAGTCATATAGGGTGAAGTATTGACACAGCAGAGTTTCCTCAGCAGGTACCTCTAACAGGAAATGATCATGTGTGGGTGTGGGGTTTTTGTCTTTCAAATGTCATCTAGTCATCTGTAATATTTCAGATCATTACATCATTTAGGAAATGTGAAATTTTTAAACTATTTACAATTTGGAGCAATTTTAGTTTAAAACCTTCAAAAAAGACGTAATATACTCTGCAGAGTGTTAAAAAATCCTAGTCTTGACATTATATCAAAGGCATCAGTGTAGTGGTTTCTTTTTCCTGAGTCAAATACCATGAAGAAACAGCAATGGGTAGGTTTTCTTTAAATGCAATGTTGTTTGTCTTGTGAAGCAACACAATGATTCCTGTCATGTTGGTTCTGATAACGTTAATAGATTTGGCTGCAGATGTTGAAGACAAGCCTGATCATCCTCTGCACTGATTTAATCGAACATAGAATCCACGTGGCCTTGTTTGCTTGATTAAATTCCTTCTAATTATATCATTTCTTATCACAGAAGCTTTCAGGGCTAAAATAAATAATTACGCATTAACACCTTTGGGAAATAGACTTTTATTTGAGCAGGGCATGCATAAACCAAGAACAAAACACTGAATTTTATTTTATTTTGGCCTAAAAGTGATACCTTTAAATATAGTTTATTAACCCATAAAAACCCAAACATCCATCACTGACCAAAAGCATCTACTGACCTACACTGTATAACACCTGCTGACTAATCCTATCAATGCATGTCAATGATTGGTGTAAAATGCAGTTTGTCATTATTTCATTTGGACATTCAGAGACTCCGTAGTTACTGTGGAAACACCATCATCTTCTACAACATCGATTCATCAGTAAAACCCATGGAGTTGGATCAATGACAGTGGATGGAGACACTGGGTTTATATTAGATTTTACTGAAAAAGTCACTTTTTCTTCAGTTTTCTCTTTTTGATATACTAATCATCAACTTTAACCTGAGCTTTTATGAACATCTATATGATCAGTGAATTAAATATAGGAAAATACCTGATTTATACTGCTAAAATGCAAAACACAGAGGATAATATTATAATAAATGGTGATTTATCACTTAAAGGAGTGATATTTTGCTTCTTCTTTTTTTTTTTTTTAAATGGACTTATGCATTTTAAAACATTTCCCTGTGGTCTACATAAACTATAAATGCTCTGCTTGGGTCTGAATTCTTCATTAATTCAACTTCACAGGTCCATCTTCAACCCTATTTTTGACTAAAGACACCTGGGAGGTCATTTTGAGCACTGGCCCTTTAAATACAAATGAGTCACTTCATGCCCCGCCCCCTCCAGGTTGTTGGCTGTGCTGCTCTGTCCTTTTCAACCAACAACTGAACATTTTAGGAAACCGGCTTGAAGTTTGGACATATTTTCAGTTCTTACTACAGCAGCTGCTGCTGATAAACAGTTGTGTTGTACTTGGAGAAATGTTCATCAGAAGTCTTGACCTTATATGTGCAAATGTTGTGATGTAACTAGTTATAAAATGTAACAAATTAAGAAGAAATTAGAACAGGTTGTAGAAATCCACCGGATTTTTGCCAAAATTAATATAAAGATAGCTTTGCAGCACCTGGAAGGTTCAAATTCAAACTTTTTGAACTATTAGGGTCCAAATACATAAATAAATGAACCAACGACTAATAAAAGTGGGTTTAGCAGAATATGACCCCTTTAAGACAGGTTCAATGTAAAGAAAATGTCATTAGGAAACTGACACAAAAGTAACACTGGGTCTTTATGGGTTAAAGTAATTTCAGCTAATCTAAAAATGGCCTCTCTCTGAGTATTAACTGTAGTTTTTCCAGATCCTTTGGTTTGGGGTTCTGCTCCCTAATGTGGGTGGTCAGTAATATTCCACTGACTTGACTCGTCACATGGTCTGGAAACTCTTAACAGCTTAAAGGTGGGGTGACTATTTGCAGAGGTCCCAGTTATTGTCATCAATAAATGGTGTTTAGTGCGATGTGTGACTGGCCTAGGAACATGTGAGTGTGCTTCTGTATGTGTTTGTGTGTGTTTGATCAGCTTACTGGACCATTTAAGCAGACAGATAAGGCCCAGGGGTGCGTGCTAAAACTGTGGAGACATGGACCGAGACCAGGGAGCAGGAGAGGACAAGAACACAGAGGAAAAAAACAAAACAATACACATTTTTGATGTCATATGTAGAGAGCTATTTACAGGTTTGAGCTACGTTTGCCTCCCATTTTATTTTTACAGTGGCAAATATGTATGTATGTACGTATGTATGTACGTACGTACGTACGTACGTACGTATGTATGTACGTATCTATCTATCTATCTATCTATCTATCTATCTATCTATCTATCTATCTATCTATCTATCTATCTATCTATCTATCTATCTATCTATCTATCTATCTATCTATCTAAGATTTTTTGGCTTAATTCAAGATTTTTTTTCTTAATTCAAGTAAAAAAATTCAGCCAATGGAACAAGAGAAAATTATCTTGGTAAGATTTCTGGAAATAAGATTTTCCAGATCTATTGTCTAAAAATAAGTTCTTATTTCTCCCTGAAAAGTTACTCTTTATGTGATTATGTCTTATTTTAAGTGTGATGAGATATTTTGACTAGAAATGAGAAAAATACACTTGATTGGAAGATTTGGATTTTTGCAGTGTATGAAAGTGGCCAGGATCAGATTTTTAAAAAATCTGATTTGTGCTGTTCAAACTGTCTTTAACAGATTGGATACAGGTCACATATGGGCCAAAAAAAAATCTCATACTCGATCATTTCTGCCATCCTCTAATTAAAGACACAGTTGGCCTGGATATAAAATCTTGAAATGACATACATTATACAGGAAATAATATTTTTACTGGGAACCGGGGGGTTCATGAGTCTTTTCCAGAGCCAGATCAAACTGATATCTCAAATCATTCGTCCCATCTGCTGTTAAGTTTTTAAATAGCCTGTAGACGAGCTTGTGGGGAACAATGCACCATTAACTATGATGATGTATTTATTTATTTGTTTACTGTATTTATTATATTTATTGTACTTTGTGAGATTAATTGTTTTGGTGATATGTGAGATACGTACACTTCAGTTACAAATCAAATTGCCCTTCAGGGACATTAAAGATTTTTCAATTCAATTCAAAAGGTGTTGACTTATGGAATGTCTGTGGGAAACTGAATTAGTGAAGTGATTTTCTGAGGATTGCAGTGGGAGCGGTGGTGTGGTTTGAACTTGGAGGCTTGTTCTGAGTCAGCTGTTATGGAGAGTTTATCACTGTGGCCTTTACTCTGATAGCGGTGCATACTTAAACTGTGCACACTGAGACAAACAATACCAACGCTTCCACATATGAACTGACTCCTTTAAATTGATCTTATAAACCTAAATGTTAAGTACAGAGCTTGACAGCTACTCTCCACAGCTATGGTCTAAATCCTTTTCATTGGAGTTCGGAGCGCTCATCACACCGCTCATAAACCGTACAATCTACACAACCTTTATGTCACCTTTCCATCACATGGGTAGTGACATAATCGTCTCCCATATATGCATGCGCACACATGTATAGCAGGTATCCATCCTCGGCAGGTGACAGATCGGGTAGTGAAAAGCACGGAGATTCTCCAGATAAGGCTGTCAATGAGTAACCCTGCTGTTTCGGGTTGTTTGCTGCTCAGTGGCTGGAAAATTGGAACAATAACATGCAAACACAGAGGTAATGGCTGTGGTGCCAGGAAGGCAGACCACGAGGAGATACAGGTCTGTAAAGGAGGACAAGAATACGAGAGAGAGAGAGAGAGAGAGATTGACAATGACCGAAAAATATCTTGTAAAAGTTCTGAGTCTGTGGTCCTAAGCTGAACATTCTGATCTATGACATGAAATATGACCTTTCACTTCTCTTGTTGTATCTCCCTCTCTCAGTGTCTAATGCAATAGCATGGTTCAACCCATTTTTTTCTCCATTTTTTTTTTTTGCAAATGCTAACTCTTGATACAATTATTGGGCTTTTCTAAAGGTACATTCACTGCAGTGCAAAAATTAAGCCAATGCAGAGGCTTTTGTGAAAGTTGTAATACCACTACTGGCCACTAGGTCCATATAGTCCTGGTTCCCATACATTTAACATGCTTATGTGGAACCTCTAATGAGTCATCTGGTCCATTGGTTAATAAGATCTTGGGTCAGTTAGGAGACTTTAATTCTATTTATTTAATAACTAATGCAACTATTTTTTCCTGACATACAGCTCCTCTGTAGCGGTGGTTAAAATTAGATAGATAGATAGATAGATAGATAGATAGATAGATAGATAGATAGATAGATAGATAGATAGATAGATAGATAGATAGATAGATAGATAGATAGATAGATAGATAGATAGATAATTTTATTCTATGCATATAATTCCACTGAAAGGAGCTGCTTTTTAAATCTCATTGTACATGTGTATAGTGACAATAAAGGCATTCTATTCTATTCTATTCTATTCTATTCTATTCTATTCTATTCTATTCTATTCTGATTTTTTTTGACTCATATGTGACCTGTATCTGATCTGTTAAAGACAGTTTGAACAGCACTAATCTGATTTTTTTTTTTAAATCCGACCCTGGCCACTTTCATACACTGCAAAAATCCAAATTTTATCAAGTGTGTTTTTCTCATTTCTAGTCAAAATATCTCATCACACTTAAAATAAGACATAAAGACCTAAAGAGTAACTTTTCAGTGAGATATAAGAACTTATTTTTAGACAATAGATCTTGAAAATCTTATTTCAAGAAATCTTACCAAGATATTTTTCACTTGTTCCATTGGCAGATTTTTTTGCTTGAATTAAGCAAAAAAAAAAAAAAAATTCTTGAATTAAGAACACACACGAACATACATGTGGAAGCTTGTAATGCATACAGATAACATGCCAATCTAAAGTAGTGTGTTATCTGTACGTAATTCATGCTATTATGTTGTGGAAATTATTGATCATTTATTGATCTTATCCCGTTGAACAAAATGTGCAGGTATGATGCATTTTTGTCAGCCACAGAGTTAATTTTGTGTAGAGTTCCAAAAATCAGTCAAAACACCTCATATGCTTTTTACCACAGAAAGCAGAGCAATGCGATTTTCTGGATTAGATTACAGAAATATTCAAGATTCAAGATTTAAGGCACAAACTTAAATACTGAGATAAAATAAATGAAGACAGTATAAACACAATATGACCCCACAATATAAAACACACTATAAGAATATGAACAACATATGTAAAAAAAAAAAAAAAAAAAAAAAGAAAGAAAGAAAATAAAAGTAAAAACAGTATTTACAGTGGAATGTAATATATGTACAATATTATTTGCCAATGAAAAGCAGCAGAGAAGTATGAAAGTGTACAAATATATTAAAAATAACAAGTGAAACCATATTATCAGTGAACATTTAACCTCACAGAAGAATGGCCTGTCATATATTTTCTTCAAGTAAGCTAACACTGCTAACACTTTCCCACGATGCTCCACCAGACATGTAATTTCATAAGTCATTTCTGCATCATGATCATGTGATGAAATCCCAGATAAAGTCCAAAACATCTTTCACAGCAATAAGCCAATTATAAAAGCGGGATGAAAGAAGGAAGATTACCGCAGGTTAAACCCAAAAATGACACAACATTGGACTCTTTCAGATACTTGAGCAAGAAATTCAGCTGATGTCCTGGAAACGAGCCAAAGCCACGAACAAAAATGAACTCCTCTGCTTTTTACTTACAACTCTCATTTTGATGTAATCATAGAGACTTTGTTTTTAGTCAGAGGATCTCTAAAAAGTATTGTTCCATCACAAACGGTGAAGTCCAAAACAACATGCTTTATGAAAACTGTATTTCCTAAGTGAGATCTGAAGAAAGTAGATGGTCAGTTGTGATAGAAAATTATTATTTACAGTCAGAGCAAAAAAAAAGAAATTAGAAATTTAGGGATAGATCATTTAAAATCATAGTCATGAATTTTTAAAAAATGTTGAGAGAAATTAATTTAAAATCATCTCTGAGGTATTTTGAGAGCAAAGACATCAATTTAAACCAAACTAACCTATGCAATGATATTTATCCTAATATAAAACTATATTATGACATTTGTCAGTATTGTTTTGTATCCCAGACCCGTGTTAGAAAAGAAACACCTGAATTCAATGTGTCCCAAAACTTTTGTCCATATAGCGTATCATAGCAGAGGTGACATGATTTCAACAATAAATCATTTCAAGCATGTAGAATGGGACGAAGACAACAATCTAATTAAACTGCTTAGTTGAGCTATTGTATTAGTTGTAATGTACTGAAATTAACTCAATATTCTTCTTGTTTTCAGTATTACTTGGAGGTGATAATCATAGCAGTATTAGTTAGCAGTGTCTTCTGTGTTTTGCAGAACAGTGGGAGCATTAGCTTAGCGAGTCTCCAATTTACTTTACCATAATTTTCGAACAATAAACCGCTACTTTTTTCACACGCTTTGAACCCTGCGGCTTAAAGGCAAGGCAAGTTTATTTGTGAAGTACATTTCATGTATTCTGTAGTATAGAGTTAGCTTTTGTATATTCTTTTTATATATTTTGTTCATTTCAGGAGTTCTAGCATTACTTTAGTAGCACATGTATTAATAATTTTATTCTGAAGGCCTTGCACAGTTCACTTTTCTGAACACATGTCATATTTGCATTTTATTTCATTTTATTATACAGTCCCTTTTGCACTAAGTGTTTGCTGCTAAATTGAACTGAACTGCTAAACTGATTTTCATTGTTTCTGTGACAGTGACAATAGAGATCTATTCTATTCTATTCTATTCTATTCTATTCTATTCTATTCTATTCTATTCTATTCTATTCTATTCATAAAAATACATTTAACCTCCTCAGACCCAGCTATGGGTTTTTTCTGTCCACATTTGTGGGCAAGAGTTTCACAACTTCATACAAAAAAAAAAGAAAAGAAAACTGTCCACCACAAAGGACATTCCATAAAAATTTAAAAAACTGCATCTGAAAAAACTGTTGCATCATGATGTTTCCACTATAGGCACTTATTTAATAAAAAACAAAAAAAGCTTGTACTTTGTTGACATTTCCTGGGTCTTAGGTGGTTAAGATGAGAGAAAGTTAAAATATAAAAAATATTAACTTTGAATTTAAAATAGACATTAAAATCATCAGCGATAATTTAAATACAGCGATTTTAAAATACATTTAAAAGACATTATTTAAGAGTTTAAGAGAAAGCTGCAGTAAACAATAATGTGGCTATTTCACCATAAATCAGACGCACTCACACTAAATTCTTCAGATCAGTCATTTTGCGTGTCATGCACACACCCGCATCATGGAAAACACATGAAGAAATTCGTATGAGGCAGCTTCCAAGTTAAAGGCGATCGATCTGGCTATCGAAAAAGGAAATAGAGCTGCTGCACGTAAGCTTGGTAGCAATGAATCGAAGGCGAGACGTTGGAGACGGCAGCATGCGGCTCAATAGTCTGGAAATTACAGTACTTTTATTTCACTCAACTTATGCCTGTGCTTTAGTTTTAATAAATTCAATTCTGTACTTGCATAACCCCAATGAACCTTTCTTGAAAGACAGTTTGCAGAAATGTACTCTGACAGTAAACTGAAACCTACATCTACTTGTGTATTTGCCAAAGAACAAAGATGATTCAGCTTCGACTCTTCAGGTTGGCATTATCTACTGAGTTAAAACTGGCTGCTCTTGAGTGAATGTAGAGGAGGAGGAGTCAATATTACATAATACAAATAAAGTTCCATCTATTAAAAGGAACACAGTGTATCATTTTAGGACTTGAAACGACTCTCTTCTCCAACTGGCAGTGATTAAACGACTCTTAAATGTCTCCAGACTATACTGAGTTGGAATGCAACACAAGAACACTCAAATCTTTAACATACTGATCTGAAAGGAAACGACACTGGCTCTAAAAGTCAAAGTATACAATGTCTTTTTCACCTTGTTTTTATATAAGAAGTTATCTCAGCACCGGATCATTTGCTTTGCATATCAGCACCAAATAGGGAGCAGATTGATGACGCAGAAGGGGAACAGAATGTCTTCCTGTCTGTAGAGATACACAGCACATGGTACACGGGTTAGTAATGTGATGTAGCCGCACTTCTATAAACACTTATTTACAGAAACATTAGATGGGGTTATACTCAGAAAGTGAGTTACACAACCGGAGATAAAAAAAATAATAATAATAAAAACTAAACAGTGGACACAGAGATCAGAGTGGAGTGGAGATCTCAGCGAGGAAAATATTTGGGAAGTGGAGGAGTTTGTGACCTCTGGGAGAAAAACAGGAATGTGTGAATTTACAATACATGGAGTACAGACGAGAGAACAGAGGGAGTGAAGGAGAAGAAGAAAAAGAAGTGGAAGAAGAGGGGAGTGGCGAGGGGGGCGTGCGAGCATGGGAGTGGAGATGGTAATCCGAGCCATGTGTTTACCATGTCCCCAGAAACATACGAGTTCCTAGAAACAATGTGTCCGAAAACATGCTGAGCTCATGATCCAAACAGACCGTTGGGTTCAGGAGCGAATGGAAGAAGGGGAAAAAAAACACATCAAATTAAAAATCTATGTAAAAGTGTCAAGCTTTTTTTTTGTGTTTAGTAAATAGTTTCATTACACATGATGTTGCTGTCGGGTGGAAACCTTGTAAGTCCATTTTTGGTCTTTTTTGTTTGTTTTAGAAATATTTAACCAAAGGACAGTGTTGAAAATGGCTTGTGACTACATCTTTTTTTTTTTTAAACACATTTTATTGATTTTAGACATATAAAACACAGAAACAAGACCCCCCACCCCAACCCCTCAGACATCACATGCCAGTTACAGCCTTATACAGACAAAAACGAAAGAGAAAAATAAAATTAAAAGGAAAAAAACACACCAGACATCATCACTACAATACACCAGTCATCATTACTATATTATTATACTTGGTGTCATACAGGATTTGAGGGTTGCAAGGCTAAGCCTTCTTCCATTCAGAAAACTGTCTGCCCATCATTAATAGATTTTTCAGATCTGCAGGTATATAATCTAAGAAGGGTGACCAGACTTTTAAAAATAGTTCATCCTTGCCCTTTATAGCAGCTTGTAACCTTTCATGGGGGAGGATATTAAAGATCTCCCTGTACCAGTGTAACATTAGGTGGAAGAATTTTGATCCAGTTTTGCAGAATGCACTTCTGGGCAACTAAAAGGAGTTTTTCAAGGAGCCTATAGTGTAATGTGGTGAGATACAGGTCTGCAGAGGGAAGGCCTAGGAGGAAAACCCCAGGGTCTTTCTTAATTTTTATCTTAAATATTCCACTGATCACCTTTGAAATAAGTGTCCAAAATCTAGAAATAAGTTTACATTCCCAAAAATAATGATAATATGTCCCCCTTTCTAAGTTGCACTTCGTACACAGAAGAGAAATGGAGTGATCGATTTTGTTTAAAATAGAGGGGGTAATCTGCAGCCTGTGAAGTATTTTGTCCTGAGTTTCTCTCAGTCAGTTACAGGTAGATGTAGACCTGATCAGACGTATAGCTGCCTGCCAATCATCCTCAGTATATTCATTATTCAAGTCTTTTTCCATGACTACATCTTTTAACTCCATTCATTTATTTAGAATATACACGGTTCTTCCAGTTCCCTGACTTAGAGGGTGTGAGTTGCAGGAATCTTTACCCCTGCTCTGAAGTGCCTGTGTGCCTCTACAGCAGGAACACTATGCAACACTAGCTACTGTTAGCTTAGAAATGGAGTCGGCTAACGTCAACAAACGACTGGCTCCAAAACAGTCTTCTCCCTGTAGCTAATGCAAATATTACCTATTACCATTAACGCCAACTACCAACAGATGGGGGGCGGGGGGGTGTTTACCAGAAATTTGCAGTGCTAGTGTTCATATTATATAATTTATGCAAATACAGCAACATCTTCTCATTTCTTTACTTGTGTCAAAAGCTACTTTTACACAGAGATCCTGTGTGGATTATGTCACCTTTGACATTTAAAAAGATTACTTTGCATACTACCAAAGCTGTTTGTTGCAAAAATAGTAAAGAAACCTCTAGTTTTATGTTAAACAGCTCAATGGACTGCATCTCTTTTTCACAAGCCACTTTTAGACAGACATCCCAGAAAAAAGGTGAGATGGTGATCCCACCTTTTTGCTATCATTGACGGATTTCCACAGCCAAGACAAAGGAGTGACAGAGGTGAGACAGGCTGGACTTTTACACAGCGGACCTGTGTAGCGCAGCGTAGCGTATAGTGTGATGTATAACTTGCGCATCAGAAATACTCAAGCATGGCAGTGTTGGCTCTCAAAACAACATTGGAGGACATTAGCCTGGATAGAGTCCTCTGCCCGAAGTGACAACAGCTCACAGATCTCGGTGTCTCCCCAGTTCAACATCTTTCTGGTCGCGTTGATATGTTTGTTTACTGTACACGGCCCGCGCTCATTTTTAAATCCCCCCAGCGCAGGGGTCGCACACACAATACATCTTCAAAACATCCCACCTTTTTTCTCTTAAAAAAAAAAAAAAAAAAAAAGAGAGAGAACGGTGTACTCTGTATCAGTGATGTCCTGTATAGTATCTTACGAGACTGTTCTGAATAAAAATTTGAATTAAAAAAATAAATAAATAAAACTAGAAAAGCACTTGGAGAGCGCAGACCTCCGCCAAGGCAGATCAGTGCCCCCCCCGAATCACCACCAAAATTTAATCATTTGTTCCTTGTGCCAGTATCAACATTTTCTAAAAAATTGTATCAAAATCCGTCCATAACTTTTTGAGTCATCTTGCTAACAGGCAAACAGACAGACAGCCAAACAAACCCTGATGAAAACATAACCTCTACTGTTACACTTGGCAGAGGTAATAAAATAGTCTTAAGAATAACACAGTGTTAAAAAAAAAAAACTGTTAAAAATAAATGAAAAAGAAAGAATGGACCTGGTTTTGTTCATGTAGAGGCAAATGTGATGGCAGTATCGAACCTTGAAACTGAAACATCAGCTAGAATCAAAACAGCTTCCTGCATTAAATGAAAACTACTAAAAAAAACAAAAAACAAAAAACATCACACCTTGGTTGCAGACTGAGAGGTGTTCCTTTTACATAGCATTCCGGAATCATAATTCCACCTTTATCACAGCTCTGTTTCTACCTCCAGAGGTGGGACCAAATGATCCCACCATTTCGTTTACACAGATGTCGTTCTGGAGTAAAGACGAAATATTCCTGGAAAAGGGGCAACAGTTGTCTGCAGTCGTGGAGAACTTGCCATCAAACAGAGTTTAGCCACTATGCAACTGGTGTCTACATTTGCATTTTCAGTTCCTTTGCATGGTTGACTCATTACTGTGGTGTGGAGGCTGGAATGACACACTGTGAATCACTGGGTATGTTCTGGTATGAGGTGGTATTACCCGATGGAATTGGCTGGAGCTAGCTGATTAGCATGCTAACATCAGTAGATATTTCATGGATGTATTAACAGGATTCAAATTCACTGTCAGTTCCTCATGGTACTGCAACAAACAATTTTGCACATATTGCACAGTGACAAATAGATGTACGTAAAACTGATGAGAAGACACCTACTGTAAGAAAGGTTGGATATGACTCTGAACCCGTTTACAGACACACTACTATTCTGATCATTATCAGGTTTCTGGAGTTATCAGATTATTACGTGATCATGCAAACATCATAATCTGATATACTTTATCAGGTAACAGCAGTAATCTGAGTCACCTGGATTTATCCCCAAAACCCTGATATCTGCATGCATGTATACAGGTTAATCTGATTTGTTTTATTTGATTTATTGCAAAAAAAATTAAGTTAGAAGAATTGTAATCAAATGTGAGTCTAAGACAATAATAAATAGTTGAATCCTGTCGTCACTATATATGTAAGAAATCCGATAATGGACTGAAGTGTCTAAACCAGGGTTTATTTGAGATTTGATTGTTACAATTATCCGATCTCTCTTAGTTATCGGACTTTTATGGTCATGTGAACGGGCTGTCTCTTAATCCATTTTTAGAACATGGAGGTGTGTGAAGTGATTCTTCTGAATGCCCATAAATTACACTGTCAGCAGTAGTTTAATCATCAAATTTGCAGACATTTGCAAATGCAGACACGACTGGCTAATTATTGGCATCCTGAGGTTTGGTGACTTTTTAAAGGATTTTTATTGCAATGTTGAATCAGCTGGAAGGTCCAGTGTAAGAAAGGCTAGTCAGCATGTGTGGTGGTTATGTAATACAGAAGGAAACCTAGACGCCAGTAAAGAATGGTTTCCAAGAATCCAAGAATTATTTCAGCAGCACATTTACAACACAGTATTCAAAGGTGGGAAGTAACGAAGGAGAAGTACTTTGTTACTGTACTTAAGTAGATTTTTTAGGTATCTGTACTTTACTTGAGTATTTACTTTTCTGGCAAGTTTTTACTTTTACTCCCTACATTTTTACATAAATATCTGTACTTTATACTCCAGACATGCTCAGAAAAGGCTCGTTACTTTTTTAAACTAAACAGATGTGACAGTATGTAAAATATGTCGCTGCAGAGGGAAAATCAGTGAAGGAGAGAAGGAGGAGCACAGGCTGTGACCAGGGTCAGTACCGAGTCCTGCACAGGGTCAGTACCAGAGTCCTGTACGGGGTCAGTACCAGAGTCCTGCAAGGGTCAGTACCAGAGTCCTGCACAGGGTCAGTACCAGAGTCCTGCACAGGGTCAGTACCAGAGTCCTGCAAGGGTCAGTACCAGAGTCCTGCACAGGGTCAGTACCAGAGTCCTGCAAGGGTCAGTACCAGAGTCCAGTACAGGGGCCAGTACTAGAGTACTGCACGGGGTCAGTACCAGAGTCCTGTACAGGGGTCAGTACCAGAGTCCAGTACAGGGTCAGTACCAGAGTCCAGTACAGGGTCAGTACCAGAGTCCTGTACGGGGTCAGTACCAGAGTCCTGCAAGGGTCAGTACCAGAGTCCAGTACAGGGTCAGTACCAGAGTCCAGTACAGGGGCCAGTACCAGAGTCCTGTACAGGGCCAGTACTAGAGTACTGCACGGGGTCAGTACTAGAGTCCTGTACAGGGTCAGTACCAGAGTACTGCACGGGGTCAGTACTAGAGTCCTGTACAGGGTCAGTACCAGAGTACTGCACGGGGTCAGTACTAGAGTCCTGCACGGGGTCAGTACTAGAGTCCTGCACGGGGTCAGTACCAGAGTACTGCACGGGGTCAGTACTAGAGTCCTGTACAGGGTCAGTACTAGAGTACTGCACGGGGTCAGTACTAGAGTCCTGCACGGGGTCAGTACCAGAGTCCTGTACGGGGTCAGTACTAGAGTACTGCACGGGGTCAGTACCAGAGTCCTGCACGGGGTCAGTACCAGAGTCCTGCACGGGGTCAGTACCAGAGTCCTGCACGGGGTCAGTACTAGAGTCCTGCACGGGGTCAGTACCAGAGTCCTGCACGGGGTCAGTACTAGAGTACTGCACGGGGTCAGTACTAGAGTCCTGCACGGGGTCAGTACCAGAGTCCTGCACGGGGTCAGTACTAGAGTCCTGCACGGGGTCAGTACCAGAGTCCTGTACAGGGTCAGTACTAGAGTCCTGCACGGGGTCAGTACCAGAGTCCTGTACGGGGTCAGTACCAGAGTCCTGTACGGGGTCAGTACTAGAGTCCTGCACGGGGTCAGTACCAGAGTCCTGTACGGGGTCAGTACTAGAGTCCTGCACGGGGTCAGTACTAGAGTCCTGCACGGGGTCAGTACTAGAGTCCTGTACAGGGTCAGTACTAGAGTCCTGCACGGGGTCAGTACTAGAGTCCTGTACGGGGTCAGTACTAGAGTCCTGCACGGGGTCAGTACCAGAGTCCTGTACGGGGTCAGTACTAGAGTCCTGTACAGGGTCAGTACTAGAGTCCTGCACGGGGTCAGTACCAGAGTCCTGTACGGGGTCAGTACTAGAGTCCTGCAAGGGTCAGTACCAGAGTCCTGCACAGGGTCAGTACCAGAGTCCTGCAAGGGTCAGTACCAGAGTCCAGTACAGGGGCCAGTACTAGAGTACTGCACGGGGTCAGTACCAGAGTCCTGTACAGGGGTCAGTACCAGAGTCCAGTACAGGGTCAGTACCAGAGTCCTGTACGGGGTCAGTACCAGAGTCCTGCAAGGGTCAGTACCAGAGTCCAGTACAGGGTCAGTACCAGAGTCCAGTACAGGGTCAGTACCAGAGTCCAGTACAGGGGCCAGTACCAGAGTCCAGTACAGGGGCCAGTACTAGAGTACTGCACGGGGTCAGTACTAGAGTCCTGTACAGGGTCAGTACCAGAGTACTGCACGGGGTCAGTACTAGAGTCCTGTACAGGGTCAGTACCAGAGTACTGCACGGGGTCAGTACCAGAGTCCTGTACAGGGTCAGTACCAGAGTACTGCACGGGGTCAGTACTAGAGTCCTGTACAGGGTCAGTACCAGAGTACTGCACGGGGTCAGTACTAGAGTCCTGTACAGGGTCAGTACCAGAGTACTGCACGGGGTCAGTACTAGAGTCCTGCACGGGGTCAGTACTAGAGTCCTGCACGGGGTCAGTACCAGAGTACTGCACGGGGTCAGTACTAGAGTCCTGTACAGGGTCAGTACTAGAGTACTGCACGGGGTCAGTACTAGAGTCCTGCACGGGGTCAGTACCAGAGTCCTGTACGGGGTCAGTACTAGAGTCCTGTACAGGGTCAGTACCAGAGTCCTGCACGGGGTCAGTACTAGAGTCCTGCACGGGGTCAGTACCAGAGTCCTGTACGGGGTCAGTACTAGAGTACTGCACGGGGTCAGTACCAGAGTCCTGCACGGGGTCAGTACCAGAGTCCTGCACGGGGTCAGTACTAGAGTACTGCACGGGGTCAGTACTAGAGTCCTGCACGGGGTCAGTACCAGAGTCCTGCACGGGGTCAGTACTAGAGTCCTGCACGGGGTCAGTACCAGAGTCCTGTACAGGGTCAGTACTAGAGTCCTGCACGGGGTCAGTACCAGAGTCCTGTACGGGGTCAGTACTAGAGTCCTGCACGGGGTCAGTACTAGAGTCCTGCACGGGGTCAGTACTAGAGTCCTGTACAGGGTCAGTACTAGAGTCCTGCACGGGGTCAGTACTAGAGTCCTGTACGGGGTCAGTACTAGAGTCCTGCACGGGGTCAGTACCAGAGTCCTGTACGGGGTCAGTACTAGAGTCCTGTACAGGGTCAGTACTAGAGTCCTGCACGGGGTCAGTACCAGAGTCCTGTACGGGGTCAGTACTAGAGTCCTGCAAGGGTCAGTACCAGAGTCCTGCACAGGGTCAGTACCAGAGTCCTGCAAGGGTCAGTACCAGAGTCCTGCACAGGGTCAGTACCAGAGTCCTGCAAGGGTCAGTACCAGAGTCCTGCACAGGGTCAGTACCAGAGTCCTGCAAGGGTCAGTACCAGAGTCCAGTACAGGGGCCAGTACTAGAGTACTGCACGGGGTCAGTACCAGAGTCCTGTACAGGGGTCAGTACCAGAGTCCAGTACAGGGTCAGTACCAGAGTCCAGTACAGGGTCAGTACCAGAGTCCTGTACGGGGTCAGTACCAGAGTCCTGCAAGGGTCAGTACCAGAGTCCAGTACAGGGTCAGTACCAGAGTCCAGTACAGGGTCAGTACCAGAGTCCAGTACAGGGGCCAGTACCAGAGTCCAGTACAGGGGCCAGTACTAGAGTACTGCACGGGGTCAGTACTAGAGTACTGCACGGGGTCAGTACCAGAGTCCTGTACAGGGTCAGTACCAGAGTACTGCACGGGGTCAGTACTAGAGTCCTGTACAGGGTCAGTACCAGAGTACTGCACGGGGTCAGTACTAGAGTCCTGCACGGGGTCAGTACTAGAGTACTGCACGGGGTCAGTACTAGAGTCCTGCACGGGGTCAGTACCAGAGTCCTGCACGGGGTCAGTACTAGAGTCCTGCACGGGGTCAGTACCAGAGTCCTGTACAGGGTCAGTACTAGAGTCCTGCACGGGGTCAGTACTAGAGTCCTGCACGGGGTCAGTACTAGAGTCCTGTACAGGGTCAGTACTAGAGTCCTGCACGGGGTCAGTACCAGAGTCCTGTACGGGGTCAGTACTAGAGTCCTGTACAGGGTCAGTACTAGAGTCCTGCACGGGGTCAGTACCAGAGTCCTGTACGGGGTCAGTACTAGAGTCCTGTACAGGGTCAGTACTAGAGTCCTGCACGGGGTCAATACTAGAGTCCTGCACGGGGTCAGTACCAGAGTCCTGCACGGGGTCAGTACTAGAGTCCTGTACAGGGTCAGTACTAGAGTCCTGCACGGGGTCAGTACTAGAGTCCTGTACAGGGTCAGTACCAGAGTACTGCACGGGGTCAGTACTAGAGTCCTGCACGGGGTCAGTACTAGAGTCCTGTACAGGGTCAGTACTAGAGTCCTGCACGGGGTCAGTACTAGAGTCCTGCACGGGGTCAGTACCAGAGTCCTGCACGGGGTCAGTACCAGAGTACTGCACGGGGTCAGTACTAGAGTCCTGTACAGGGTCAGTACTAGAGTCCTGCACGGGGTCAGTACTAGAGTCCTGTACAGGGTCAGTACCAGAGTCCTGTACAGGGTCAGTACTAGAGTCCTGCACGGGGTCAGTACTAGAGTCCTGTACAGGGTCAGTACCAGAGTACTGCACGGGGTCAGTACTAGAGTACTGCACGGGGTCAGTACTAGAGTCCTGTACAGGGTCAGTACTAGAGTCCTGTACAAGGTCAGTACCAGAGTACTGCACGGGGTCAGTACTAGAGTACTGCACAGGGTCAGTACTAGAGTACTGCACGGGGTCAGTACCAGAACGGAAAATTTTATGATATTGCCTGGTTAAAAAAGTATTGTTTTATTCATGGCAAAAAATGCAGTTTTACTTTATCCTTTTTACTTTAATACAATTGAGAAGTTGTAGTTTTTTTACTTTTACTTAAGTAAAACAGCTGAATCAGTACTTCTACTTTTATGAGAGTATTTTTTCACACAAGTAGCTGTACTTCTACTAAAGTACAGAACAAGAATCCAAATTATTACTGTTTTATTTTTTATTACCATGACTGCTGTATTTTAATTTTTCTACGTACTGTATATGTATCACTATAAAACTTAAATACCAATAAAAATATTGTGCAAAAAAGAAAAAAAGTACAGAATGTGAGTACGTTTGCCACCTCTGACAGTATTAGACACTACATCACAATTATCACTGATAACTGATGGTAGTTCTTCACACTCTATTGATAATTTTGGCTAAATTTTCAAAAAAAAATATTACAAATTGTCCCTTTCACCACTAACCACAACTATCAATTTAACCTGTAGTACAGTAGTTAGTTAGACAATTAGATGTACTTTTGCAACTGACTGAAACATCTGCTAACGTCACAGTTTTTGCTTTATTTTTGAA
Source organism: Sphaeramia orbicularis (assembly GCF_902148855.1). NCBI lineage: Eukaryota > Metazoa > Chordata > Actinopteri > Kurtiformes > Apogonidae > Sphaeramia > Sphaeramia orbicularis. The sequence continues at coordinate 41,672,256 of NC_043974.1, read as the reverse complement.
TAACAGTGTGTTTTTACTGGGACTATAAGACGCTAAAAATGTAATATAAATCTCATTGTTTTTTCTTCTGTCTTATCCTTCCTAGTTTATTGTCAGTCTATATACAGACAGACATAAAAGACTGCAAACATGATGAGAAATAAAAGAAATCAACAAAAACAATGATGTAATGCAAACTGTATTAGTGATTTTGTGAAAACAGCAGGCCTACATCTCCTTGTACACTTAGATGAATATTAAAACCTGACCAACCACACATAATATTTGTTATTTACATCTTTGTGCATGTCCCTATACGTTGAACCCAGAGCCGGTCTCAACTTGCCTTGCCTTTCTCATCTTATCGCTCATCTCGAACACAGTTATGCCCTACAGACTGCTGACACACTTTCTCAAACAAACTGTTTCTTATCCGGGTTTTCGTTTACTCAGCCTCCAAATATGACTGTAGAATCAATTATGCTATTTTAACAGGGTCACAAGGGGACCATCTAATCGGTAAAAAGCTGGGAAAACACTTGGTTTGTCTTAACCCATGAAGACCCAAACCTTCACCGGCAACCAAAACCATCTACTGATCTGAAGTGTTAAATCATAGTCATTTTAATTGGTGTAAAATACAGTTTGTCATCTTTTCATGGTCATCAGATATGACCCATTTGGACGTTCAGAGGCTCCATAGTTATCGTAGAAACACCGTCATCTTCTACAACATTGATTCACCAGTGAAACCCATGGAGTTGGATCAATGACAGTGGATGGAGGCACTTGTTTTTACACTCAGTTATTAATATCTTTGCTGAAAAAGTCACTTTTTCTTGAGTTTTCTCTGTTTTTGATATAATAAGCCTCTACTTTACACTGAGGTTTAATGAACATCTGCATAATCAGTGAATTAAACACAGAAAAATACAAGATACACACTGGAGAAAAAAAAGTAACATAATATTCAACAATCAGTAGTGATAAACCACTTAACCCTTTAGGTCACTCATAGAAACACTCTGAAATTCAAAATTTCAAGTTTAATGTGCTATTGGAGGACCTAACTTTTATGAAATTTTTCAAAATGTTTTATTGTCATGTAGAAAATCAAGGCCAGTGAAGTTACCATATTTGGTTCCTTGTCCATAATTGGCAAAAAAAAAGTCCAAGAAGTGTCTATATATATAAAACACACACGAAAATCACATGTAATATGAAAAGAACATTAGACACCTGTCAACATACACATTATCCATTTGAACATCATTACTTATAGTCACAGAAAAAAATTATTAGACCATCAAAAGTCACGAAAAACCACTCCTGCCTGTGTGTATCATGTGACTAAGACAGACAGAGAAGAAAACGCGGAATGACTAAAAGCACTGTTTTAGTCAGTACAACGCCATAGAAATTGATGGAAGAACTGAAATATTTTGGTTATTATCAAGAAAACATGGAAAATGGATAGATATCAGCTCTGAAATTAAACTACTATGAGCTATTTTTGTTGTTATCATTATATTTGTCCAAACAAATGTACCTTTAGTTGTACCAGGCATTAAAATGAACAAGAAATTGATGAAAACAAGAGTGGTTTAATAATTTTTTCTGCGACTGTACATTAGTACCATTACTTCATGGTACCTAACACAGCAGGTACACTTACTGTTCATGCAGAGGTGGACCTTACAGACCCTGTAGACCACATTGGACCTGAGACTGTTGACTCACTGTCCTCATTGGAACTGTTGCTGCCATTGTCTTGTAATGTGTGCAGCAGAAATGACCAAAAATAGTCACTTGCCCGATAAAGGGTTAAGAAAGGTTAAATATAGAGGAAAAATTCATTTGGGAATAAGCTAAGCCATAAAAGTATCACTCAGTCTTTATGGGTTAAAGTTGTGCTCGCAAATATCAAATAAGTAAACATTTAAATAATTTTACAGGAAAATATAGGTCAATCTAGAGTAGGGGCGTCAAACTCATTTTAGTTCAGGGGCCATATTCAGCTAAATTTGATCTGCAGTGGGCCGGACCAGAAAAATAATAACATAATAACCTATAAATAATGACAACTCCAAATTTTTGTCTTTGTTTTAGTGTAAAAAAAAACCCATTAAATTATGAAAATACTTACTTTTATAAACTACCAAAAAAAAAAAAAAAAAACTGAAAAAAATGAAATTTAAATTAAAAAACATAAGAAAATTTTGTGCAATTTTAACAACATTCTGCCTCAACATATCATCCATGTGTATTATGGATCAGATCTACAAAGACACTAAACACTGAGGAACAGGCAGAAAAATAGTTAAAGTTGTGCTTAATTTTCTTTAGACATTTCAGGTTGTTCATATTTGTTCAGGTTATTCACATGTTAGTGTTACAGGATAGTTTGTAAGTGTAAATATTTTCAGAATTTAATATTATTTTTTGCACTAAAACAAAGAAAAAAATTAAGTTGTTAATTCTAGATTTTTTAATTTTTTTTTTTTTTTTGCTTAATTCGAGATTTTTTTTACTTAATTAAATTTTTTTTTTTTTGGCTTAATTCAGGATTTTTTTTTAACTTAATTTAATTTTTTTTTTTTTTTGGCTTAACTCAAGATTTTTTTTTACTTAATTGAAGATTTTTTTTTTTTTAGCTTAATTCAAGATTTTTTTTTTTACTTAATTAAAGATTTTTTTTTTCTTTTTGCTTAATTGAAGATTTTTTTTAAACCTAATTGAAGATTTTTTTTTTTTTTTTGGCTGAATTCAAGAGTTTTTGCTAAATTTGAGATTTTTTTTTTTTTGGCTTAATTGAAGATTTTTAACTCAATTCAAGCAAATTTTTTTTTTTTTGCTTAATTCAATTCCAGACTGGAATTTTTGCACTTGGCAAAAACATCCCAGGGGCTGAACTGGACCCTTTGGCGGACCACATTTGGCCCCTGGGCCGCATGTTTGACACCCCTGATCTAGAAGCTTCTTGCTATATATACAACCATGTGGTTTCCTGACTTACACTGAGCTCTGTGTAGTATACATTCATTTGCGTTAACTCTACTCTCTTCTCGACTAACATCATGAAATTACTAAGAACATAACGTCTGATGGTTTCTCACAGAACAGGGTGTTTATATTCTTAGACAGGCCTGCTCTAAAACAGCCCTTTAACTGCGACTTCCTCTTTCAGCGTAACAACCAAACACACAGATAAACGCTCCGATTAGTGTGTTTTCACAAGAGGCAACACGTACAGTATAGTCCTTTACAGTGGTGTGTGTATGTGTGCATATTTGTAGTATTCATTTCCCTTTTCCTCCCTCGGTCCCGCCCTCTGCTACCCCCCCCGACTGTCAGCGCTGCATGGACGAGGCTGTTTTTTTCGAAGTCTGGCTGAATCCAGTTCACGCTGCCTTAAGACACAACCTCCTCATCTTACTCGCCCCTACTCTCACACTCTGGTCTATCTCTCTCTCTCCTGTTTTTGTCATTCTGCTTGCTTTTCTTTTGTCTTCCTTCTATGATTTCACCCTGTTATCCTCTGAAACCTCCCCTATTCTTCTTCCTTTCTTCGAAGTCTTTGTTTACTCCGAGCTTTTCCCCCTTTTTTTTATGTTTATATGACATCCTGGAAGAGTAGAGATACAAAATACAGATGCTGTGTCTGTGAGCGAGGATGGTTAAAAAAAATATAAAACATCTAAAAAAAAACAACCATAAATTCAGAGTAAGGATCCAATTATAGTCCATTTAAGCTCTTAGGATTTTTTTTATCATATAATAAACTAGAAGCACTCGGAGAGTGCAGACCTCCGCCAAGGCTGATCAGTGCCCCCCCCCGTGGGCCCCCCCACCTCCAATCAACACCAAAATTTAATCATTTCTTCCTTATCCCATTTCCAACAAACCCTGAAAATTTCATCAAAATCTATCCATAACTTTTTGAGTTATGTTGCACACTAATGGACAGACAGACAGACAGACAGACAAACAAACCCTGGCAAAAACATAACCTCCTTGGCGGAGGTAATGACTTGGAAACTACATCAACGGAGTAAAGTAGAGTTTTTGTGACCTTTTTTTAACTCCCAAAGATTCAGGGCTAATTTTGTGGCAGTTCTCACATGAATTTTTCTCTCTAGTTAATCTTTCTTAAAGGGGTCATATTTTGCTAAACTCAATTTTATTAGTCTTTGGTTCATTTATTTGTGTATTTGGACCCTAATAGTTCAAAAAGTTTGAATTTGAACCCTCCAGGTGCTGTAAAGCTATCTTTATTTTAATTTTGGCAAAAATCGAGTGGATTTCTACAACTGGTTTTAATTCCTTCTTAATTTGTTACGTCTATAACTAGTTATGTCACAACATTTGCACATATAAGGTCCAAACTTCCGACAAACATTTCTCAGAGTATGAGACATTGTAGTAAAAACGGAAAATATGTCCAAACTTCGAGCTGATTACCTAAAATGTGCAGTTGTTGGTTGAACGGGACAGAGGAGCGCAGTCAACAACCTGGAGGGGGCGTGGCCTGAAGTGGCCCATGTACATTTAAAGGGCCAGCGCTCAAAACCACCTTTCTGGTGTCATTACTCAGAAATAGTGCTGGGACTTTTGGCTCTTTGAAGGGAGCCGTTCAATCAGGAGCTGTTGACTGAAAAGAGCCGTTCAAAAGACTGGCTCTTTTATGTTTTTTGCATTATTTTGAAACACCAATGTTTTAATGGCTAAACTGGCTACATGTGATGATTGACATTACATTTTAAAGGTGTTTAATTGGCGCGGCAGTAAATATTATCTTACCATAAAAAAGACTAGTTAGTTAAAATGTGTGGGCTAAATACATGACAGAGAGGTGACATTAGGCAAATGCTGGAATTTGACAAAAAACATCTCGGTACATTTTGTGGACTCGTGTGTAGCCTAAAAATAAAGAAGAAAATAAAACATTTTCTTATGAAATAACATTTTATACTCCTCAAAACAAGAACAATAAATGTGTGTAAACATATGCACAAAACACAACAGTGATTAATCACTGCAATTACTTAAATACCTGAACTGTAGCGCAATTCTCAGAACAAGAACAATAAATGTGAGTAAACAAAAAAAATGCACAAAACACAAGAGTGATTAATCACTGCAATTACAGTACTTAAATACCTAAAAAACTGTAGTGCAAATAAAATACTTCAAGTAACATTGCAAAATACCTGATATCTCTAACGTAAATATCAAAATGATACCACATCAGGAGTTCTCTCACTTCTACTCTGTATATAAAGCCAATGCCTCCCCAGTGACGCTAAATTGACAGGCAATCGGACACTCCCTCCTTAAAAAAAAAAAAAAAAATGAACAGCTTTTTACAAAGACTCAGTTCCCATCGTTTGTTTCAAAGAGCCGTTCAAAAGATTCAATTAGTTCGTGAACGTCACATCACTACTCAGAAATGGGGTTGAAGATGGACCTGTGGAGTTGAATTAATGAAGAATTCACACCCAAGCAGAGCATTTACAGTTTATGTAGACCACAGGGAAATGATTGAAAATGCATAATTCCATTTAAAAAAGCAAAATATCATTCCTTCAAGTGATTAATCACCATTTATTATAATATTATTCTCTGTGTTTTGCCTTTTAGCTGTATAAATCAGGTATTTTCCTATATTTAATTCACTGATCATGTAGATGTTCATGAAAACTCAGGTTAAAGTTGATGGTTGTTATATCAAAAAGAGAAAACTGAAAAAAAAAGTGACTTTTTCAGTAAAATCTACCATTACCTGACTATAAACCCAGTGTGTCCATCCGCTGTCATTGATCAAACTCTTAAAATGCATAATTCCGTTAAAAAAAGCTAAATATCGCTCCTTTAAGTGATTTATCACCATTTATTATATTATTATCCTCTGTATTCTGCATTTTTCACTGTAAATCATGTATTGTTCTATATTTTCAAGATTTAATTGAGATACTTGTGAAAACTCAGTTAATTCAAAGGTCGTTGTATCAAAACAGAGATAACGTGCTGCACATTTTTAATATCCCTCAGCCAAACGTAGTGATATTGATAAGATTCTGTTGTAAGTTACTGCCCTATACTTTAGATTAGATTGTCTTTGTGTGAAATTTATTACATACATATTTATTATATTATGACTGCACAAGGCCATTCAACCTTTTCAAAAGTAGGTCAAGATCACCATTTTTCACTAGGCTTCTGCTTCTGCTTCAGCCAGCCACCTGTTTCTAACACTTGTCCATATCTAAGGATCATCTGATCAACAGTATTCTTTGTTCCATACATTTTTTTCACTTAACCACAAGAGGTAGTTGAACAGCAATCATATTACATGTCCAGGCCAAATATATTAATATTAAATTTAATATGCCTTAGAATTAAGAACCTGCAGGTCTATTTGGCCATAGGATGCAGTTGGACGATAGATGCATTTCATGGGATTTTAACTAAATACGTATACTCAGATAGGATCTTAAATACAGATCTAAAATACTTGGATTTAGGTTGACTACTTTCTTTTTGTGCAGCTTCATACTTGTACAGTCTTGTACTTTTTAATCCGTCTGTCTGGCAGTATTTCATTCCCCTCCGGGCCAGTGAAAACCATGTATGCGGTTTTCACTGTGTTCATTTTCAGTGTCAAGAAAACGGCTGAAATGTGCTTTTAACCCTTTAACCCCTGACATGACTGTGGTGAAAGATCTAAATGTAGGATTTACTTGAAATATTCATAAAAATGTAACTGTTTGCTCAATAGGAAACATTTCAAAACGTGCTGACCTTGTTCTTTCCATAGACATCTGAGCATGCTCAGTTCACCCCTTGTTGCCCGTAGAATGGCAGGCAAAACACAGAGCAGTTTTACTTTTTTTTTTTTTTTTTTATTTACACTGTTTTCTTTGACGTTTTTTGTTTTTACTGTTGTTTTCAGTGTTGTGGTTTGATTGATTGATTGATGTATTTGTTTCGAATATGAATGTCAAAAACAGAAGAAAATAAATAAACAAAACACTTAACCATAAGACATATAATACATATTCGAAAAGTAATGAGACGAAGCATAACTTCTAAACTCCCAACCCTTCTCCTAAAATGATTAATAACATTGATAATCTTCCAAGTCTAAGCATATCTATTCTATATACTATAATATGGCTGATACTTATGTAATAATTTGGTTTCTGGCTTTATATTATATAAACAAATATAATATGATTTATTTAAACACATAATACAATAACACATATATGTAAATACATATTCATACACAGATATATACATATACATACATACACACATATACATATACATACACATACACATACTTGGTGGCAATTTTACTTTTTTTTTTTTTTTTTTTTACTGTGTTTTTACCAAGTTTTAACCATGTAACTGGTTTTTGGGGTTCAGCCAGGTGTCAAAAAGCAGCTGGACTGATTTAGAAAAAAAGAGCCCCAAAACAAAAACTACTGGGCCCAAATTCAAATACTTGTTGTTCAGTGTGTTCCAGTTCACAGTTCATGTTCAACGTCCTAAATCTCTTGATCATGTACATTCTGAGGGCCTTATTTAGTCCAAACCTGTCAAACTTCAGTTCCTCTCTTTGTCTTTTTCTGTTCTTCCACCTGTTTTGACCCTAAAACACACAGTAAAACAAAACCACTGAAGAAAAGGAACACAAGCACATACTCACAGCAGCTTTTATGAACCTGAAACGTGCAAATTCACAGCAGAAATAGTGTCTCAGGGGTTAAAGGGTTAACAGCTGAGTCCCAAATTCTTCTAAACAGATATGCTGTAAAACGTATCATCACAAAGCTGAACTCAGGCCAGTTTTTCTGGCTTTTGACACACTTTTTTTTTTTCCACATCTGTGAACCTAAAGTGTGTCAGTCAGTTCTAATAAAGCTATACAAGACTCATGAATCAGCAAAGCAGGTTATGTTTTCTGCACTTTTTGTCCTGAATTAATTCAGTAAATTTGCATCACTCCAAGTGTCATAACCACTTAACACTGCCAGTGCATTAATTTGCTCTAGTCTAATGGATGAAGACTAAAATGTGGAGCAAAATAAAGAAATAAAATGACAAACTGTATGTGAATCTCTGTATGTGAAGGGATTGAAAGGCACTGAGTGTTGGTGTACTTCTATGCTTCTGTGAGTGGGTACGTATACAATATGATGTATCTCTGAAGTCAAGGTGTAGAATGTGACACCATCTTTCCTTGTGGACTTTTCCCACGATGAGGCTGCCCTTGTGTCTATACCATATTCAGCCCCGTTAGTGTGTGTATGTGGATATTAATGACATAATCAAAGGACGTTTACTCAACTACCCTATAGATAGATAGATAGATAGATAGATAGATAGATAGATAGATAGATAGATAGATAGATAGATAGATAGATAGATAGATAGATAGATAGATAGATAGATAGATAGATAGATAGATAGATAGATAGATAGATAGATAGATAGATAGATAGATAGATAGATAATTTTATTCTATGCATATGTTTGCACTGAAAGGAGCTGCTTTTTAAATCTCATTGTACATGTGTATAGTGACAATAAAGGCATTCTATTCTATTCTATTCTGATTTTTTTGGCTCATATGTGACCAGTATCGGATCTGTTAAAGACCGTTTGAACAGCACAAATCAGATTTTTTTTTTAAAAATCCGACCCTGGCCACTTTCATACACTGCAAAAATCCAAATCTTACCACATGTATTTTTCTCATTTCAAGTCAAAATATCTCATCACACTTAAAATAGGACATAATCACCTAAATGATGAATAATGACATAATCAAAGGACATTTACTCAACTACCCTATAGATAGATAGATAGATAGATAGATAGATAGATAGATAGATAGATAGATAGATAGATAGATAGATAGATAGATAGATAGATAGATAGATAGATTGATTGATTGATTGATTGATTGATTGATTGATTGATTGACTGAGTTTAATGCGGTTCAAGAAGTGAATCATAGGCTACGTTCAGACTGTAGGTAAATTTGGCCCAAATCCATTTTTTTTACCCATATTTGACCTGTATCTGATATCTTCAAATCCAGCCCAGGCCACTTTCATACGTGATCCTAAATCCGATACGTATCTGATATTTTGCAATGTGACTTCAGTCTGAACGGCCAGGTCGCATTTATCACAGGACATATAAGGACACATGTAAAAGAAAAAGTGCTCTGGGATGAAATTTTACTCAAACAGCCACTGGCAACCAAAATCATCTACTGATCTAAACTGTTTAAAACTTATTGATCCATTAATCCTATCAATACATGTAAATAATTGTTGTAAAATACAGTTTGTCATCTTTTCATGGTCATCAGATATGAGCCATTTGGACGTTCAGAGGCTCCGTAGTTACTGTGGAAACACTGTCATCTTCTACAACACTGATTCACTAGTAAAACCCATGGAGCTGGATCAATGACAGTGGATGGAGATGCTTGGTTTATGTTCAGTTCTTGATGGATTTGATTGGAAAAAGTCACTTTTTCTTCAGTTTTCTCTGTTTTTCATATAATAACCCTCAAACGTTAATCTGAGCTTTAATGAATATCTATATGGTCAGTAAATTAAATACAGTAAATACCCAATTTTCACTAAAAAAATCACAAAATACAGGGGATAATATTATAATAAATGGAGATAAAACACTTAAGAAAGGTTAAATACACAAACAAATATTTTGTTTTCCATGTGGTTTCTCTTTATGGTATTTCTATTTTATTTCATATGCTTGTGCTTTAATTCATAGGGTCCTATGTAAGAGAATGTTCTGTTTTATGGAAAAATGAAAATATTAAAAAAAAAAAAAAAAAAAAAAAAAAAAAAGAAAGAAAGAAAGAAAGAAAGAAAGAAAGAAAGGTTAAATAGAGAGAAAAATTTATTTGGGAACTACCACAAATGTACCACTGGGTCTTTATGGGTTGAAGAACACATTTTCATGCCTGAATGTGTGTACATATATCTGCATATTTGCATGTTTTAATTGGTTTTCAGGTTTGGTTCTGTTTGATAGCAAAATAATTGATTGCTTGCCCGATGAAATAGATTTAACAACTTCATCACCCCAGATGCAAAAAAAACCACAGAAAGATTAAATTTACGATGTTGTAGCTTTGCAATAGAAATGTACTGGTGAGTGTTCCTGTTCAACTGATGTGATATTTTTCACTCTGAGTTACACAGCAGCGTCTCCTCTAAAGCTGCTCTATAGATGCGATGTGTGAGGTTATTCTGATAAATCAGTGAGTATGTGAGGTGGATTTTCATCTTCATGGGCAGGCTGGTGGACTTATCAAATATTTATGTTACATGTGAGCGCAGCCTGGTCTATATATAGTCTCAGCTACACATAAAACCATTACTTTTCCTTCTGCCATTTCACACAGCTTTATGTCTTACCCACAGGCCCACACTGACGCAGACTCATACACACCTTCATCGACACACTGGAAGCACACCGCATTCTGATGAGGAATTGGTATTCAGGATGACAGAGCAGCAGACACACCCTATAACATGCAGCAATGTCTGCATCTGTTTATATAAAAACACAGCTATGAAAAGCATGTGCAGGGGTCTCTAAAAGAGCATAAGAACACAGGAATGATACAAAAAACCAGATCATGATGCACTTTCATAGCAGGTGCCTGTGTTGTGGTTTCATCGTAACAAGCCTGAGAAAACAAAACAGACATGGTTGAGACAGCGGTCATATACTTAATTTTATTACCTGATCAGGAACACAACTGAGCTTGTTTACATGACCATAAAAATCCAATATCTGTTCACAATCAGATAATTGTAATAATCAGATCTGACACTCTGGTTTACACGTTTCAGTCCACGTATGTAGTGATGGCAGATTCAGACTGTTATTGACTGTTATTTTAGTTATCTATGCTTTTTTACACATGCGCAGATGTAAAAGAATTAAGGTTCAACATTCAACATTCTTTATTGTCATTCAATGTAATGATGAACGAATTTACAATCCACAGAAACGATAGTGAAATGAAATGAACATTTAAAAACGAACACATTTAAAATAGAAAACAGAGCAAAGTACATATAATAATAATACTAATAATAATAATAATAATAATAAAAATAATAATTTTTTCTATTATTTTGAATAAAAAATAATGATAATGATAATTTTAAAAATCTATTTTTCATACTACTACTTCTACTACTACTACTAATAATAATAATAATAATAATTTTTTTCTATTATTTTGAATAAAAAATAATGATAATGATAATTTAAAAAATCTATTTTTCATACTACTACTACTACTACTACTACTAATAATAATAATAATAATAATAATAATAATATTTTTTTCTATTATTTTGAATAAAAAATAATGATAATGATAATTTAAAAAATCTATTTTTCATAATACTACTACTACTACTAATAATAATAATAATACTACTACTACTAATAATAATAATAATAATAATTTTTTCCATTATTTTTTAATTGAAAAACGATAATAATAATAATATTTTTTTCTATTATTTTTAATAGGAAAAAAAATACACTGAACAAAAATGTAAACCCAACACTTCTGTTTTTCCTCCCATTTTTCCTGAGCTTCTATGTACACAAAAGGCCTATTTCTCTCAAGTATTGTTCATTAATGTATCTAAATCTGGGATAGTGACCACTTCTTTTTTGCAGAGGTAATCCATCCACCTCACAGGTGTAACATATGGAGATGCTAGTTAGACCGCAGGATTATTATTATTATTATTTTTTCTTTTTTTATGGGCTCAGCTGGCTGACAGGCAGCTGTCTGTACCGATAAGGCAGCAGCCGACACCAACTGTACACAATAATCCTACGGAGTACAGACCGCAGGACTATTGTGCAGGTGTGCCTAAGGCTGGACACAATAAAAGGCCACTCTGAAATGTGTAGTTTTACTGTATTGGGGGGTCCGGGGATCATGAAACCAGTCAGTATCTGGTGTGATCACCATTTGCCTCACGCAGTGTAACACATCTCTTTGGCATAGAGTTGATCAGGTTTTGATTGTGGCCTGTGGGATGTCGGTCCACTCCTTTTCAATGACCGTGCAAAGTTAACATGTGTTAATCTGATAATTTAATAATCTTAATTTAATAATCTGATAACTCCAGAAATCCAGAGTTTTACTGCTCATGTGAATGGGCTCATTGATGATTAACAGAAATCTGATATTTAGAGCATGAAGTCAAAATATTTGAAAATGTCACAATATCACCCACTTAAAGTCAAAGTATTCTGAGGAGAAAAAAAGAATAAAAATTTATTGGAAATTAAAAACATCATATTTGCAAGAATAAAACTTAAATATTTGAGTTTTTCACCCTCAGTGTGGTCCTAATTGTCCGCTGTGGGCTGTTTTGCTTTGCATATTCTGAAAAATGCTGTTTTTTTTTTTTTAAGTCTCCATAGGTCATGTACATACACAGCCTGTATGAAAATGAGGCCAACAGTCAGAGGCGTGCAGAGTCAACTCTTACAACACTATGCTTTGACAGCTGCTGAGTTGGATGTAGAAGTACAAACCACAGTGAAATGCAGTGTCTGTCATGTGCACCAGATCTTACTTCCCCTTTAGACATATACTCCCACTTACCACAAGTGCTTACCACATGCAGACAAAGTACTGGGACCTCAACCAGCTACAGCAACTGAACACATCATACATACACATGAGTTAATAATAATGTAGTTTTAGGTGATTTGGTAAACTGTTTCAGGAAGGCTCCACCACAGAAAACCAAATTCTGCATATACGTTTAATCCACAAGTAAAGTCATGGTTGAATTCTGTACAATTCATGACTGTTCCAATTTAACTATTGGCTGTTATAGAGAGGTTTTAATTGAAAGTGTTCTCTGAAATTAGAATAGAATAGAATAGAATAGAATAGAATAGAATAGAATAGAATAGAATAGAATAGAATAGAATAGAATAGAATGAGAATTTCTTGTCACTGTTACAGAAACAATGAAAATCACTTTAGCAGCAAAAACACTTAAAAGTGCCAAAAGCCTGTATAAAAATATCACACAAACTGTACCAAAAAATATTGACAATACACAAAAGTACAAGGAATACTGAAACAAAAACCCCAGCTCTATAATATAGATAGAATAGATATATACAGGTAATATAGGATATATACAAGAAATCAAGGTGTATGATATGTGATTATTGCACTAAGGTAGGGTGAGTATTGTAATGTGTATTAAACTGAAGGTGCTGGTTTAATGAATAACCCACTGCCCAAAGGTAATACCAAAGAAAACAGAAAAAAAACTCACTTAGTCTGATCAGTCCTCCTGATTCCAGTCAGGTATCTTTTTATTAGCGCTCCACCTAGTGGCCACATTTTGTTAAAGCATCTTCTACATGTTGAACATGCACTAACAAAGCTCCACCAATAGAGAGCAGTGTAATAAATGAAGTACACTGGGCATGCTGAGAAAGACATTACATCACGTTTTGAGCATGTTAGACGACCTTCACACAGCTGGCTGATCCAAATCGTATTGTTTTTTTACTCATATGCAATGCAGATCTTTTTTTTTTTTTTTTTAAACATTGGCGCAAATCATATGGAATCTGATCCACACAGTTCTTATATTCTTATAATTCTATTCTATTCTATTCTATTCTATTCTGATCTAGACCACCTAAACATGTGGTCCTGAATCATATCTTTTTCAATGTGACCTCAGTCTGAACAGACAAACCAGAAGTCATGTGACTTTTACATGGCTTTGAATAGATATTGTATTTAAAGATATCCATCTATAAATACATGATATAAAGTAGTTGAAATGCATCATATACATGAATGCAGCAGTCAAATGAATCCAACATGTCATAGATGATGGTAAAACATTGACAAGAACCTGGACAGTGAATATTAACAATACTAGGACTTTTTTTTAAACATTTAAATGTGATGTGATGTCTGGAGTTTAGTGCGTGTCATATGCACCAATTTGTACTTCCCCCTTAGATATTATATATACTCCCATTACTCCTCCTTACTGTATTACATGAAAGAAGATAATTAAACAGGAAACGTGTCTTGGAAACTGAGGTGTTAATTTGACCTGATAAGCTACTCACTGCATCAGGGAGTGTTAAAGAACATGTTGCCAGTTGAAACCTAATCACCCATGCGGTAATTACAGTGGTCAAAAACAAATTTATTGTTGAAGTTTTTTGAGCTGATTTAGGGTCATTTTGGTGTGCTGAATTCAAAAATCACATTAATTTTGCTCAATCAGGTCAGCTTTCTGGACTATGCTACATATTGGCTTTTTAACATTTTTGCTTACATTTATGGGCATTTTCACATCATATGATACAAAATTCTTTCATATTTCTTGCAATAAACAAGTTCTGAAGATTTTACTTTTGCCAATTTATGATTGTTTTTTTGTTTTTTTTAATATTACAGGTGAATGACATGGCTTCAACTGGAAGATCTTGCAAAAATAAGCCTGACGTATTCTGCTACATCTGTGGTGAATACACCATTGTACCTAACAGGAATCAAGTCACACGTTTCATAAAGTGTGCTTACCAATCTTATTTTGGTATTAATTATTATATTTTGTGAGAAGATCAATTTTTTCAAAATCAAATTAGCAAAAAAACCTGACCTGATTGAGAAAAACAGATGTCATTTTTGGATTTAGTGGTGCAAAATGTTCCTAATTCAGTTGAAAAAACCTAGACAACTTGCAAAAAACATTTTTTGTAACCCAGTGTTATCCAATGACAGGCTTTTACCTATTTGCTTAGTTAAATCCAGGTGGTGATGACTTTTTTTTTTTTTTTTTGTTGCTGGTCAGTGTATTTGCAGACTGCACTGTGTATTTACTTTAACTCATGGAGCAGAATTTAAATATATTAATCACTGCAGCAATTATCCAATGGAAGGATCTTCCCTTTGCTTCGTTAAATCTAGTTGTGTTTTTTTTAACCCTTTCATGCATGAATTATGAGAACCTTAATGTGTCAAAACACAGTGATGTCCCGTCAGAGAGAAAAATTAAATTGATTGCCATTCCAACATTTATTTCAGTATATAAAGTAGCTACTTGTTTTGGATAATCCCTTATGGACCAACTAAAGCAAAAATGAATTTAAAAGTAAAAATGTGGGTCGAATTGTCTCTAAAATGTCCCGTCAGAGACATTTTGAATACCATTTTTTGACCGTAATCAAGATATTTTTCCTGAGTGTTTTTATTCCTCTTTAGGCATGAAAAAAACAATGCGATTGAAAAATTTTTATGAACCTATTTTTCATGGAGTTGCAAAAACATTCACTCAGCTGGACACCATGCATTTAATTTTTGAAGCAAAGAACCATGTATTTACTGATACACTGTGTGAAAAGTATGAAATAAATTTTTTAATGCTGCTAATCTGATGTTTTGTCACATTTTAACATATTCTAATACTAGTTATTACTCACTTCATGGAGATAATATGCAAAAAAAAAAAAAAAAAAAGTTTAAGAAAAATGGTTAATTACAGTCGATTAACAATAACAAGCAATTGATTTACATTTAAACATGTTACTGTAGATCAGGTTTATCAAGAACAGCAAAATTACAGTGTTGGTATGAAAGTCAGTGTATGGGATGATGCATAAGTGTCCACTGTGTTGGCTGATATGGAACTAAAACAATAAAATCCGTGAATATACAAGAGATCAGTTGGAGAATAACTGTCCACTGTAGTGACCACTATGCATGAAAGGGTTAAACTCTCGGCTCAGTGGGCTCTATGCACAGCCCCACTATTTCCTGAGCTTCAGGTGGCTCCTTTATTTCCTGTCTTTCATTATTGGACACACTGATTAATCCAGGTGTGCCTGCTACTTCTTGTTATGACTATTGGTTAATTAGGCACACCTAGATTAATCAGTGTGTCCAGTAATGACATACAGGAAATAAAGGAGGCACATGCAGTTCAGTGCATAGAGCCCATCATCCTGATTCCATCCAGATCACAGGAGTCCTTTGGTTAAAGCTAAATTTCGTATACATACAAGCAAATTTACCAATCAGAAACCCAGCTTTGTGGTCTTTAAATCTTATTTGAAATCCTATCTAAACACACTTAACTTTTGCACTAACCCTAAAGCTGTGAAGACTATTTATTTATTTATTTATTTATTAGGATCCCCATTAGCTGATGCAGTACATCAGCTACTCTTCCTGGGTTCCTCCCATTCCAAACAGACATACAGTATCCATTTCCAAGCATAAAAACAATGTGATTCACCCTTACATTTCCTTCTTAAGAAAACTCAATAGTCAAACAAAACAACATAAACAATAATAACAATACTACAAGATCAAATTAAAACCAACACAAACAAACAAAAACTAAGTAATTATATTAAATAAATCAACCTAATTCTAATTGTGTGTGTGTACATGCATTTGCTAATATCATATGTTTATGTCTACATGTCTTCTGAATTGTTTACAGACGGGTTATTTGATGTTGCTTCAGTTGTCTTTTAAATCTCACTTTTGTTTGTTCTTTAGTGATCTGTTCTGGAAGAGAGTTACATTCCACCATGGCTCGATATAGAACTGTTCTTTGCATTGATTGTGTTCTTGCTATAGGAATTGTATAGCAGCCTCTGGTGGCATGCCTCGTGTGGTATGTATGTATGTCAGAGCTATGTGTCAGTTGGTTATATAAGCAGTTGGGGCTTTTTAACATATTAATATTTCTAACAAAAACAATCAGTGATGCTGTCAGCCTCTCCGTGACGTTCATCCAGGAGAGCTTGACATGCATTTCATTTATATTAGGCCACAGTGTGCATCGTAGGGCCAGCCGAGCTGCTCTAAACTAAACTAAACTAAACTAAACTAAACTAAAGCCTTATGTGATGAATTTAAGTTGTAATTTATTTATTTTTATTTATTATTATTATTATTATTATTATTATTATTATTATTTTATTTATTTTTTTTTTTCTCTCTTCTTGTTTATTCCTTTACTTTTACTGTGTTTAATTGACTTACCTATTTATGTAATTGTATTTAATTTCTTCCTGCCTCACCTCGAGCATTATGTTTTTTTTCTCCATGCCATGTTCTGGTCTATGTGTGTACAGTATTTTGTAAAAAAAAAAAAAATAAAAAAATAAATAAATAAATAAATCCTTTGGTTAATTGCTGTAGCTCCGCCTACTGGTCACGTGTTGTTACTGCCCCTCCACACACTGGGCCTGCACCGCCATAGTTCCGCCTGTAGAGGGCAGTGTAACACAGTAAACTCTACTGGGAGTTCAAACCGGTAAGAGGACTTTTCGTTATAAAATGGATAAAATTACAAACAGGGTGTGTTTTTCTCCTTCGTGGCTTATTGTAATTCCCGCCAGTTAAACAGGCTTTGTGGGCTTTGCATTAGCCTGATGCTGCCAATGAGCTACTTGACTGTGTAAGCTAGCTAAAGGGGCTCGTGACAGGGAGTGCGGTGGCCTTTGGCTTGTTAAAAGGCTCTGTAACGTTTCCAAATGATGACATTACCCTTTAATACAATTACCGAGCATTTTCCCTTTCTGTCTAAATTACACTTCAAAGGCTAATTCCAGTTTTATAAGTTAGCCAGCAGGCACTACATGCATAAAAACTCTGTAACCTACTGTAAACTCGCACGTGCGCCAACGGGACTGTTTGACATATCTTTACAAGTCTTTAAAGATAACTTGAATAGACATAAAAATGAACTTCATGCCGCCAGAGGCTCCAAATTGGCTGTATTTCCCAGAACTAATGTAGAGAGGAAGGCTTTTCATTTAACTCTGGCTTGTAAAGGCTATTTTTGGGGGGGCACGTTCTGACAAAAGGAGCCTCAAAGCCTGTAATGGCGTCCAAAAGCCACAAGTTTATCATAAAAGCACAGCAGTGACATCAGGCTCACAACTGTAGTTCTTCAGATGGAAATACCTGGATAAGATGTAAAACAAACACATTTAACAACACTGTTTTACCAGAGAGGGGGGGAAACAGCTGGTTCTGTTTTTGGACTGAGGCTGGAGATAATGGAGGATGGTGGAGGACATCTCAGACCATCCTCTTCATCCCATTCTGATAAATCTGAGGAGCAGCTGCAGTGGACCACCAACCCTATTAGGATGCAAGACTCACTTTAGAGCCTGAAACATTTTCTAGGTTCTCATCAACCTGATTTTTTATTTTTATTTTTTTCAAGCAGCAAGTTCTTCTTCTTCAGTTTCTCCTTCTTCATCTTCTTCTCCTCCTCCTCTTTCTTCATCTTTCCTTCTTCTTCTCCTCCTTCTTCATCTCCTCCTCCTTCTCCTTCATCTTCTCCTTCGTCATCTTCTTCTCCTTCTTCATCTTCTCCTTTTTCACCTTCATCTTCTCCTTCTTCATCTTGTCCTTCTCCTTCATGTTCTCCGTCTTCTCCTCCTCCTTCATCTTCTCCTTCATCTTCTTCTTCATCTTCTCCTTCTTCTCCTTCTCCCTCTCCCCCTCCTCCTTCTTCTTCTTCTCCTCCTCCTTCTTCATCTTCTCCTTCTTCTCCTCCTCCTTCCCCTTCTCCCCCTCTTCTTTATCTTCTCCTCCTTCTTCTCCTCCTCCTTCATCTTCTCCTTCTTCTCCTCCTGCTTCTCCCTCTCCCCCTCCTTCTTCTTCTCCTTCATCTTCTCCTTCTTCTCCTCCTCCCTCTCCTTCTTCATCTTCTCCTTCTCCTTCTTCTTCTCCTCCAGTTTAAAATGTCTCTGTGCCTTTTTTTCAGCTGACAGACCCAGTCAGAGAGCAGCTACTACAGTCCTCAGAAGGTCAAGTCCAGAGGTTTTGTGCCTTGAACAAGAAAGAATCACCATTGAGGTAAGACTCATGTCAACATGTTGAATTTGGTTAGTTTACTACTAGATTTTCACCCTGGTCATTCATGTTACATTTTTCTTTAAATTAAAACATTGTCTAAATTCAATGAAAACTCAAAGTAAGCAGTGAGACATTACTGTAGTGAAATAAACCTAGTGGCTTTATCAGATAATATCTGAAATTTGCAAAATAATTAGTGACCTGCTATAGATGAGTTGTTCTGTCCAACCCTACCTAAAAGGTATAGAACAAGGGTGTCAAACATACGGCCCACAGGCCAAAACCAGCCCTCCAAAGGGTTCAGTCTGGCCCACGGGATGAATACATTAGTATTCTAGGGAGTCACTAGTTGCTTTTCCATTGACTCTCAAATTGCACAACTTGTGCATAAAAATTTGCCTGCTGGAAAAATTTTGCCAAAACTCTTGTTTTCCAATGAAAAGTTTTTGCGCTGGTAAGAGGGGGTTTTTTGAGGTGTAGCTAAATTGGTATATCCTGCAAAACTACAATGGACAGACCTTTTTCTGCAAACTAGAGTCACATGAAGAAAAAAAGGGATGTTGACAGAGTGAACACAAGTGAAAAAGAAGAGTTTTAAAAGAAACATGGCGTGGTATGTGTGGACACACCAGGAAACCGAATAATTTTTTAATTTAGTACGGGATAGAGGGGTAACATACAGTAATGAATATATCTGCAAATCAATGTGATATTTATGTTCATCGCCATATTTATGGAATGACTTCTCGTGTCACCTCACAAAATCATCATGCTTTTGATTGAATGGAAAAACTGACATTATTCACTTCTGTTTTTCTGACATTTAGTAAATGCCTTTCCATATCAGACAGGCCTCCTCTTTGTCTGTTTTTAAATCCCTTCTTAAAACCCATCTTTTCTCCATGGCTTTTGAATTCATGTGAGATGTTTGAAGGTACTATCATTATTCTATTGTTTTTATTTGGTAGAGGTTTATTGTCCTTATTTATCCAGTTATTTATTTTGTTGTTTTTAGTTGTATGGATTTTAATCTGTTCTTGTATTTTACTCTTTTATTTGGGTTTTATTTATTCTTCTGTATAGCACTTTTTTCTTTTTTGTACAGTTTCTACATCTTTAAATCTATTCTGTATTTTATTCTTCTATTTTGGTTTTAATTATTCTTCTGTACAGCACTTTGGTCTACTGCAGTTGTTTTAAAGTGCTTTACAAATAAAATTGGATTGGATTGGATCAGTAAAGTTTTGCACAGATGTCCAATGGAAAAGCCACTATTGAGTTTTAAAAAGTTGTATTAATAATGAAGTTAAATGCTATATTTTTCAGATCCAGATGCTTGTTACTAAATGCTTTGTGTAGTTGTAGATCCACTGTGATCTGTCTGTTGTAATGCATATGTGTACATGATAAACTGAGGTATAACATTGCTAAAATCTCACTTATTTTTCTTAAACTTCAGGTTGTTTATGACTGTTCAGGTTTATTCACATTTTTCGTGATGGGATAGTTTGTCAGTGCAAAAATTTTTATACTGTAATTTTACTTTTTTTGCTCTACAACAAAGAGAAAAATCTGCACTTGTCATTATTTATAGGTTATTATACTATTATTTTACTGGTCCGGCTCCGTTGAGATCAAATTGGATGGAATGTGTCTGTTTTTGACATCCATGGTATAGAAGATCCTTCATACCCACTGCTGTCAGACTGTGCAACACCTCAGTTTGATGAGTCATGGACTGATGGTGACTAGTCTTTCGTTTGTTCTTTCTTCCTTTCTTTTGAGACAATGGAAAAAGTGAATTTCTCCTGGGGGGGTCAGCAAAGTTCATCTGTATCTGTAAAAAGCTGAGGAATTGTGCTCCGTTAAGCATCAGAAGTTGCAGCGTCTTTGTGTCTGCTCCCAGAGAATAGTGTTTAACCTAGTTTCAGGTCAAACTCAGCAGAACAGGAATCCTTTAGTAAGGACATGCTCCTGCTCAGATATGTGTTTCATCCTCAAGGCCAGAAATACCAAAAAATATGAGGAATGTGTTGCCACTGGTTGGTACTGTATCTGCTGCTGAGGATGAGAATAAGGTCAGAGAACAGGTGTGAGGTTGTGAGAAGTATTTATACTGTAGCACAAGACTGAATTACTTTTAGTTGCTTTTCCCACTGTATAGTAAGACTGTTCAACTGTCGGCCTGTGGGCCAGATACGGCCCTTTGGAAATGTTCTGTGTCCCACGAACAGCTGCCTATAGATCAGTGTGGCGTGTAATGTGATAGATAAAGCTAAGGTAACTCACCTTTGAGGCATTATTAGACATGGAGGACCGATGTGCTGTGATTTGCTGCAACAGGATTACACCCGCCCCTTATCACCTGTCACTCATACAGTGAAGCCTGACAGGCAAGAACTGGGGAACCGAGAGAGAACCGCTGTAACATCATGTGTGTATTATGGACACTATTTATCGACCTCTATTGGGGTGACTTGGTTTCTCTGTCTTAAAAGTGGACTATATGCGCTTGGAAGTCTTGATATTATAGGGGGCCAACAAACTGATACTAGTCTGATGGCTGCTATTATACTGTTTTCATTAGTTTGATCAGTCAGTATTCATCAAAAAAGGAAAATTGAATGAAAATGTTTACATTTACCAACTATCCTTTAAAAAAACCTGAATAACCAGGTTACTAAATGTTGTATGTATTTGTAGATCCACTGTGATCTGTAAGTTCTAATGCACATGTGCAAATGAGAAGCTGAGGCAGAATTTGGTTAAAATTGCACTTATTTTTCTTGATAAATTTCATTTTTTCATGGTCTAGTCAAGTCCAGTCCAGTCAAATCAAATCAATCAAATTTTATTTATATAGCACCAAATCATAACAGAAATTATCTCATGACACTTTACATATTGAGCCGGTCGATACCAGTCTTTTTGCTCTTTACAAACTGATGGTTGTTTCAGAAATTACTATATTCATGTGGCTCGCTATATTTTTAGATACAGATCTGTCTGAAAAATGCCTTGTATCTATTCAATATAATATATTTGATTTGATTATACAGTTCTATGCCAAGGCAGTTGTGTGGAATAGTTCCCAATACAATTGACATTAACATCATACACAGTAATTTTTATCGTAAGATAATACTGTGAAGTCATGTTACTTTTATTCTGTGGCCCGTGAACCCTCTTTAATTTTCTAGTTGGCCCACTTTAGATTTAGGTTGAATAGTCCTGCTCTGTGGTGTTTCTCTGATGGGTTTAATTTTTTTTATTTCTCTCTTTCACAGGTGAGAAGAGGGTAACTGACTAGCTGAGCTGCCAGTCTGACCTGTTCTCTTACATTGTAAGTTTCAAGTTATAGTTAATACTCCTTGTATTTTTAATGCCATTGTAGGTAAAAATAAATAAATAAATAAAACTAGAGCTGTATGATTAGATTAAGATTATGAGGAAAATGAAAAAAGTCATCATAAAATTTCAAATTTTATTCCATCATCTTTAAGACTTCATAAACTCTTGGCAATATGTGAATTTCTTTTCTCCCAGACATACCACTATAATATGACACTTTCCATTTCCATTTTCTCAAAAACTTTATTTTCAGACACTTTGATGTCTTTCTCTTGGATTTATGATCTTGTAATGCCATAAAATATAAAATAAGTATATAACATAGTGATAAAAAAACATAAAATACGTTGTTTTTTCAGTAACTTTACATTTATTTATAGATTGTTTTTTTTGCTGCCTTTATAAGGGTCTGGGTTGGTTTGGTCAAGTAAATGTAATAACAGTACAGAGAACCTCAAGAACTACATTTTTTTTTTTTTAGCTATTTTTTGTAGTTTCTTTTCTAGCTTTTCCAAATTTTGTACACAAATATGATGATGATAATAATAATACACAGTTATGTGAGATGATATATTTCTCTTTCTGTTGAGAAACTTTTCCTGCCTTACTTGAGGGCCTAAGTCAGTAACAGGGAACAGGAAATGTCCTGTGTACGGATAGTGAATTCGGAAAATGCAAACAGCACCAAACCCTCTGACGACCCACAGAAAACCCTGAGAGACTATATTATCATTTTATCATGAAGAGCATTTACATTTATCTGAATTTTTATCATTAATTTCTCATTAATTTGTAATTTGTTTTTGTGGTAGATCTACCACTGTAATTTTAGACATTACCCCTTTTGAGTTTTTTCTTGCTGCTTATGACTTTTCTTGTGAATTTACCATTTTATTCATGTTTAATGTGGTACATGTATAATCTCAGAATTTTCAGGTTTTTTTCTCTCCATAAACTGGGGATTCTTTTGTATAAAATGTTTTTTTTTAATCCCAGAAAATATATACTTTTGTTTTAAATTTCCGCCAACATTTTCTCTGACTTTTCTCAGATTTTTTCCCTCTCCTGGCTGTTTTTAAACTGGCTCTGATTCAACATCGTATGTGTGTGAGATCCTGGTTTCAACTCATCTGTGCTACTTTTAGTGTTTATCTTGAGTATTAGTGGGTATAAATAGTTTTGGAATTTTGTAAAGGCAGACGTTCCATTGATCTGCTGCAGACTACATGAGCATGACTGCATGTTTGTTCAGTCTTTCTGTTTAGTTTAATTTTATGACACAATGAACATTTCCAGTGCTTTATTTGGATTTTGAGATGTTTTGGACTCTGGCTGTGCACCTTGTGTGGCCATGCTTCACATTTTAGCACTGAACAGACATGAGGAATCCTCTGTTAAGGGTCTTATGAGCAGTGCTGTGCAAGTTTCTTCCACACTGTAATACATTACAGATTTCTTGTTACTGTATTTCAAAGTAATTCCTTACCTTACAATATTTCTCTCAGAATTGTAATGCATTACATAACTCCTGTATTACTTTTGAGTTACATACAGACTCTCATTATAAATGGGGCATGCACAGTAGAACCCAATCCCCCCAAATTCAAATAGTAACCCCCCCCCCCACCACCACCACCACCACCAATAGAAGAGATAGGAGAACCTTGGGATGCATAAATTTGCGCCCTGAAGTACATGTTGATGGATAGCTCAGTAAGTAATGTTACAGTCTACGTGTTCAAATCCCAGCAGGAACACTTGCATTTTTTTCAACATTTTACATGTTCAAACAGGGGGCGTGGCACCGAGGACACCAGTAGATAAATCAGTAATCAATAAAGAATTCTAAGTAGTCATAGAAACGTTAGCTTACCTTGTCATTGCTGATCACAGGGATCACGCTAACTAGCTTCTGTAAAGCAGGGTTAAGGTTAGTAATGAGCATACATCCATGTGGACAATGGACTGTCTTCTGCCGTCTTCACCCATTGGCTGAACACCAACAGGAAGTAGAACTTTCCTGACACATTATTGATTCCTTAAGGTCTCACGATCTTGCTGTTTTTTTTTGTTTTTGTTTGAGCAGTTAAATTATGGGTGAAAAGTGTGTTGTAATGTGAGTGCTATTGAACATGTACCGAGTAAAATTTTACTAAAACTTGATTAGTATTGCCTTACACTATTGCGTTGCAGCAAAAAGTGATATGTTACTATAATCCATTACTTTTGTAACGTGTTACTCCCAACACATAAAGACATAAGTCACCTCCCATCTTTTTTTATCTGGGAAGTTATTTGTAATCTACAATCCGGAAAGCCATTCCATTTTTATCTGAAGCTTGAGATACCTTTGTGTTGTACATACAGACCATCCTCCTCCTGAGATC
This sequence comes from Sphaeramia orbicularis, assembly GCF_902148855.1. Classification (NCBI taxonomy): domain Eukaryota; kingdom Metazoa; phylum Chordata; class Actinopteri; order Kurtiformes; family Apogonidae; genus Sphaeramia; species Sphaeramia orbicularis. The sequence continues at coordinate 41,647,569 of NC_043974.1, read as the reverse complement.
ATACAAACAAGCAGCACACAACCCCCATCAACACCAGCAGCCCCCTCCGTCCCCGGGGACCCCCACCAGGGTCTGCTGAGGGCTCTGCAGTGCCAAAAAGCAGGAAGTCACAGCTGTGCTCATCCCCCTTTTACTTTGTGTGAGAGCAGGAGTGTGTGTGTTTTCATGTCTACATCTGCATCTGGGCCTAGTTGTGTGTCTCTGCATGTTTTTTTCTTAGCCTATATGTGGACTTTTCAGATCCAGTTTATCTGAAGTTAGGTTCAGAATCTCCCAGTCCAGTTAAATAGGAGTGTGATAGAGAGAGAAAAGCCAGCTTATGAACAAATTGTAGGTCTGAGTTGTGTGTCATTGTGACTAATGGTATAAAATCTACTGCCTGGACACACAAACTACACTTGCATTGATTCTGTCCCTTGTCTTGTGTTTCTTTTAAATATTGCTTTCTTATCTTGTATTTCTTAATCTATTCTATTCTTTATCTTTTACCAGAATCTTCCTCCCAGGTTTTATTCATGTCATTTTCCATATGACTTGTTTCTCCACCTGCACACTATAGGGAAACTCATAACCTTTATAAGAACCTTTCGTACTCCCTTTGTCTACAGCGGCAGGTTGAAGCATTTACAATACCCTTCATGGTACATTAAAGGAAATATAAAAAAAAAATAGCAGGTGCATTTTTATCCACCAAAAAACCCTCTAAATATTGCACATGGTCTCTATTCTTGGGAGAGGTAGAAAATTTGATGTGTTAATAAAAGGTAAATATGAATAAATGACACAGTTGAGTTGGGTCATTATCGAAGCAGAACATTGGACTGAACGACCAGATTCAGATTCTGAAAACTTTATTTATCCCATATGGGCAATTCATTTGCAGTTTACCACAGACATCAGTCAACATTTAAAGTGCAATGTGACAAACTTAAGTCAGTATACAAATACAAGATCATTGGAAGGTAACTACAATAAATGCTTTAAATAATCAACAATAAATACTAATGCAGGCTAAAAGACCTTGTAGGTTTTGCTAACATTAAAAAAATCTTCTACCAATTGTACTAATAGGTGTTGAAATTAAGCAGAAGAGAAGAAATGAGACTACCAAAGCCCACATCTGAAAGCATCACTGTGTCAAATAGTACTAATGTACAGTGCAGCTGGTTTAACTACTGTCAATAAACACTAAATAATGACAAGAAGATGCAGAAGTGAAGCAGCACCATCTTCAGTGTTGTCTGGATAAGAGAGACTATGGCTACATTCAGACAGCAGGTCTTAACGCACAATTCAGATTTTGTGGTGAAATCTGATTTTTTTGTGCTCATTCATATTACACTTTAATGCAACATCTGTCAGTTTTCAGTTTGAACTGAATGTGACCCTGAAGTGACCTGCATGCGCAAAAGAGGTCCTGACGTAATATGTGACCACGCAGGCACGCACTGTGTTATTGGAAGTAAATATGTTTTTCCCGTCGCTCCTCCTCCTGAGACACAAAATTGTAATGTTTGTCGCATTTCAACGATGTAAAGGTCAGATAAATGTGACCTGGCCCTTCAGACTGAAGTCACATTGCAAAATATCATACATATCGGATTTAGGACCACAGGCCTGGGTTGGATTTGAAGAAATCAGATTTGTGCTGTTCAAACTGTCAGGTCACATGTGGGCAAAAAAAATCGGATTTGGGCCAAATTCGCCTGCAGTCTGAACGTAGCCTAAAGCAGGTTTGACATGACTTATGATGCTTCGTGTATGTTTTTCATCTTATTTCTTTTTTTTTTTGTGTCTCATGGCTCCTCTCATGTTGCCCCAAAAAGCACAACTTTTCTAGTAAACAAACACAACATGCACTATGTGCATCTTCCTTCTTCCTCTGCTGAAATGTGATCATCCTTTGTTTTATTGACTTTAGTTCATTCCAGGCAGTAAATCACTTACAGTTCATCAGACATTAGCGACTCCATTAGTCTATTTAAAACCATACAATATGACGATATTATGTTTATAGGGTCATGTTTCTTCGACTGATGCAAAACAAAAGTTCAATTTAGTGCCCTAACAGAATCAGGCTTTTTGAAGTTTTTGCTGTATTCTGATAGTAAATAGTACAGTTAACCATTTGGTTTATTCACTCAGGAGCACAAATCAGCACTAAACTGAATAGAATAATCATTTGATAGTTAATTATTGATACCAACAGATCCAAAAGTTTTTGTTATGCATTAGGGGAGGTGCAGTTTGCAAACCAACGAATACCTTCTCTCCTTCAAGGTAAATCCCTCATTAGAGTCAGGGTTTGTTTGTTCTGAACCTTTTTAGTGTAAGTGGTATTAACTCTGAGTTGGAGTAGGTGAGTGTAAGGCACATTAATACTGAAAGGCATTCTTTATAACACAGAGTTACTGTAGAAACATGGAAATAAAACTTGGTGGGCAGACTGTAGATGTAGATGCCAGTAGATGTAGATGCCAGTTTTCCTTTTCATATGATTGTTCACCAATGAAAACCCACTTATTGATATATATGTACTTAAGAGCAGATTGTATTTGGGATGCTGATAAAGGCCTGTATCTTCTCAATGAGAGGTTCAGTAATTGTGTATCATTAATATTTTGGTGTTGTCATATTTTTGGCCATGTGTTGTAAACTCGTCTTTATCCCTCTCCCTGTGTGTTCTTCTCCACCTTGTTTTCCTCCTGTAGTCTTATGATTCATGTCAGAGACTTGATGAACCTCTGCAGCTCCCTGTGAAGCCAGCGCTTTGCTATAAATATGAGGCCTTTTGGTTTAATAGCTGCAGTGTTGCTCTGTAACACCGGCTGCCTTTTGTTTTGGTTACAGATAAAATCACTGAGGGCAAACAAAACAGCAGAGAAAAGGAGAAAAAGGGGGAGAGGCTGTAAAAATGCAATGAGGATATGGAGAAATCCAGCATTGTGAAAGACGTGGATCTCTGCGGTGCAGTAGGAATGGACAAATGCAGCGAGCAAGATGGAGCATTCTTTTTATTTCTAACAAGACAGACAGAGGGAAGAGAAGGGAGGAGGGACAGGAAATTATTGCTACTAAAAGAGTGATGATTTGACAAAGCACTTATCCAGAGCAGACGTCGCTGCTTCCTAAATCTGAGGTACAGACTGAGATTTCAGCCTGTCCTCTTGACTTTGCCAAACTCTGCATCTGTCTGCAAATGTTTCTTACATTTGTCCCATTCTAACTGACTCATCCTCCTCTCCGTGCTCAACTTTAATCCTCACATCAGCTCATGATCTCATTCTGATGCGATCATGTACGTTGGCTGTGGACATAAGGAGTCAATCACCACTGTTTTTTGTCTGGGAATGTTGACGAGTTGACAGGAGAGGACTCCGCTCCGACACCAAGCCTCACTCTGCTGTCAGGAGGCAAAAGTGAGAGAGAAAGGGGGAGGGTGAGAGACAGGAGGAGATATGGAGAGAGGGGGAGGTGAGAGAGGAAAGGAGGAGGAGAGATGAAGGGGAAAAAACTGACTTCACGGCCACGGACTGGACGGACTGCCCCCTTTTTCCCCCTCAGCCTCTCTCTCTCCCTCTCACCCTCTGTCTCTCAACTTTTTTTCCCTCCTCCTCCTCCTCCTCCTCCTCCTCTGTGTGTGTTTTTTTTTTTTTTTTTTTTTTTCAATAATTTGGGGAGAAGAGGGGAACAAGCATTCAGAGCTTGGCTGACGGTGCAGGCAGTAGCTTCAGATACAGGAGCCTGAGGGAAGAGAACACTGAAACTGATGAGGACTGAAGAGGCTTTTGTGGTTCTGATCGAATGAACTGACAGCAATAGGGGTGCACAGCGGGAGAGACAGAGGACAGACGGACACTTCCTCAGCAGCAATTCATTTTTACAGACAAGACTGTACTCCTGATATATTTTTGTAGAAAGGACCAGACACTTTGGGAGCAAGCCCAAGTGTTTTTCCAGAAGAGTCTGGAGTTTCCTTCCAGGAGCAGATTTTGAATGAAAAGAGAAGAATCCCAAGATCCCGCAATGCTTTTGAGGAACTCTGCACCCAACTCTGTCTGTCTGTTATGTACCTGGACACTTCGGCAAGCGTAGGACATAACAGCCTTCCCTAATTCCCTGTGAGAACCGGCTCAGCACGGAATTGAATTGTATTTATTCCTTGTTTTTGTTGCAGGTGTTGTACTACCTGCCACTATGTTTCTTCAGAGGTACTCTTTGACACCATCATGGACTTGTTGGTTTGTGGTTTTTTGCATTTTGGACGTGTGGACCACAGCTTGGCCGGCTCTCCAACAGTCCCAACCTCAGCTCCGCTCAAGGCACGTGCCATCCTCCTCCTCCTCCCCAGCCGGCAACCTGTCAGAGAGCGCAGAGAACAAAGTGGAGCGCCTGGGCCAGGCCTTCAAGCGGAACGTCCGTGAGCTCCGTGAGAAGAGCTCCTGCCTGGACCTGGTCTTCCTCGTGGATGAGTCGTCCAGTGTCGGGGCCAACAACTTCCTCAGTGAGCTGAGGTTCGTTCGCAAGATGCTGTCAGACTTCCCAGTGGCGCCCGAGGACACACGGGTCGCTCTGGTCACCTTCTCAAGCAAGACCCACGTCGTTACCCGGGTCGACCACATCACAGCACCCAAGGCCCATCAGCACAAGTGTTCCCTGTTTAACAAGGAGATCCCGGGCATCAACTACAGAGGAGGTGGCACCTACACTAAAGGAGCATTCCAGAGGGCAGCGGTGAGTCCCTGCACCTAGAAGTGTTTTCTGTCATTGGGTTGGGTTTTCTTTTTGAGCTAGGTGTGTGCAGAGTGAGGGGTGGGTTTCATTAGTTCGATGGCATATTTGAGAGTTGGTCATCACCAAGTTTCAAATTTTTGCTCTCAGTTCTAATTATGCTGGTTACTGTCTAAAGAAATGTTACACTGACCCATAATTTCCCATTACTACCCAGACATCACAGTCCAATGTGTATCACCACAGCGTTGCAATGAACCCAAACTATTTTTGCACTTATCATAACATAAACAATCTCCAGTCTTGTGTTTTTCATTGCCGTGGGAAAGATTCCGTTGTTGAATCAGGTATCTAAGTCAAAGTATTTGTATCAGTAAAGGTAGTAAAAACATCTGGCATGATACCCAACTCCATGTGGCATCTGGAGTCTTCATATCAGTTCCATAAATATTAGGCTGTAGAAGTAATTTAGTAGCCAGAAATTGGAATTTGTGAGGTTTTCATTGCCACAAACATGTTTAATTTTAACTTATACATATTTCAAGTCATCCTTTCTAATGTTACCGATCTTTAAACCTAACACTGAGCCTAAAACTCTCTTTTCCCTTTAGAATTGCACATATCTTTGGACAAAAAGTTGATGGATGTTGTTGTTATTTGATTAAAACGTAGGTTATTTTCATAATTTTGGACCAATTGTGTTTTTGTGAGCCAGAACTCACAAAAACACAAAGGAAATCTGCTCATAGTTGAGGTCAACATAAATTTCCCAATTTTGTCAAGTAATATATTTGGGACAGTTTTTTCAAAGCATATTTCTAGAGATAATAATGCTTATTTGTGCTAAGATGGTATCTTAGAGAAATCACTGCAGGGTTTCTGTTTTTCACTTAAAGCTTGCAGATTCTGCAAGTGAGACTTGAGATGCTATGGGAAATTGTAATTATCATATTCTTTCATCAGAATTTATGTGAGTCTTCAAAATGTCTCAATTCTAAAATCCATGACTCAGATTTTTTTTGTCTTAAAATGTCCTAAATTGTTCTAAATACAGTGATCTTGATATGATTTCCCCTTGCATGAATCATGTTGTAAATGCTGGATCTGAAGCCTCCTGGAAAATACTCAAATTAGTAACTCTTAGGAACCCAGATAAGCAGCATTAGAGGACTACCAGTAAATACCATTTTTATCATCCATTGTTGTTCTGAAATTCACATTAAGAGCATCACGGAAGTCTGGCCCAAGAGTAACTGAATGTAAAATGTGCACGTATGATATTAAATGGTCCTAAATTTAACTTTTTGAAACTGTTGAAATCCTGGACATAAAGCTTAATTCTGCACAGGGCCATATATATACCACTCACTTTTATATTCACCTGCAGTGCTCGAATAAGAAAAAAAGAAATTCCCCACTAATCAGGCTTACATTGAGTTAAAACTGATCTCAAAAAAGCATTAAGTTGAAGTGTCTGAGACCTTTCAAGGCCTTGGTTTGACTAGTGCCAGGTCGTCTGCAGCTGGATATGTGCAATTGTGGTGTCGTTAGGTTGATGTTAATAAGGCCCTGCATGGCCTTACGGTTACTGCTGCTTCCCCTAAATTATACACCAGCAGATAGTGGAGGGAGGCCTTTTGCCAGACACTTTCTAGTGATAAAAATAAAACGGGGCAGGACATGCACAGAAAAGGTTTGGAATCCACAGGTGAGGAAATAAAGTATTCGCAGTTGAGCTCACAAATTCCAGCTAAAACACAAACACTTTTTAGACACTTTAAAATCAACTCATCACCGAGGCAAAGGTCATGCAGAGAGCCAACACAAACACATGAAATGGTCTGTGTTGTCATGTTAAAAATTAAGGAGTATTGAGTGATTCACAAGTTTGAGTAACATTCAAGATAGCTTTCTATCTTAAAAGGAGTCGGTAGCAAGTGGTGGTGGAAAAATGTAGTACAGTCAACTCTGATGTATTAAAGTGGTGAAAGCACCAGATTAATTCTAATCTAGGGTGTAGAAAAAGGTTATTTAATGTGGTCACATGAAAAAACATTTCTCCATTTTTTCCCATCCATTATTTCAATAACAATTCAGTTTCCAAATGTAGGATATTGGTATACAGAACTAATAGGATCTAAACATCTGAAACAATACTTTAGTGTTTCCTATAGTTGCATAAAAACCCAGTCTGATTAAGCTATTAACTGCAGAAACAGTTCCGGAAAATACCTTTCTGATTTCCACAGACAGAAAGTTGTGTGTGTTTTTACTTTATGACTTTAACATTCAGATAAAAGCAACTGTAAGCGGAGGTAGACCGGATGACACAACCAGTTTTTGGCACTGCTTCGACATTGGCAAAGAAAAACGGTGTAGGTGTTGTGGATCCCAGTGTGGTCCCTGATGGATTACACAGGAACGCAGCTGGAGAAAGTTGTAAACGCTAAGTGAATACAGCGTTTTGTTCATTCTCAACAAGATAAAACTATTCATAAAGTCTAATGTTTGGTCATGTGGTCGGCTCTAGTTGACAAATGTATGTAAACTATAAAGAAACACATGAGTACACCCTGGTACTTGAACATATGTAACTGCACCCCTGCACATACATAATCCTGCTATCACCTAAAGGATGATAGAAACAACAAGAAAGAAACGACTACATCAACTTCAGGTTAAATATTTTCATTTGGTATTTGTGATGGGTGGGAGGGCTGTTCAGTTCAAACATGCGAGGTGAATATGAATAGCCTTAGATAAGGTTTTGTTGTGTACTCCTTAGACTCAGTTATTTTATCATTGACAGTTCATAACAGACCTCTGAGCTTTGCTAACTGAATTAGCCTCTGAGACAAAGATTGCAGGGTTACATGGGGTTAAAAAGGGTAGCAAGAGGTCAGTGTGTTAGCTTGTTTATGGTTTGTTGATGTGAGCTGCCTGACACCCAACCGTGCACACATGCCCTTAAACACTCACATGCATCCTCAACATATGGCACAGTTCATTCATCAAGTCCAAACAGGCCAGCTGTAAAAGCTGTGTTGGTGGTACAGGCTCTGGTCCTGTATAAACACACACCTCAGAGTAGTCCTCTGATCTGGAGCCATTGATGCACTGAGCCTTACCTACTTCACATTAGATGCCACTCACATACAGTGTTGGGGAGCAACAGCGTTATCAAATTTAACCCTCTAGTGTTTTTCAAAAAATATTCAATTTTGATATCAAGATTTCAAAAAGCTGTATTTTGGAAGTAGTTAGAGATAAAGGCATATTGTAAATGAGAAAAATATTGGGTATGACCCAAAGTTTATGATGGGAATAAATTTACTCCTCTAATTTGCATATTGTGACATCACACAGTGGCGCCCATATTGGATTGCATAACTTTAAGTAAAACTGAACTTTCAACAGATTTACATCAAAGTTTTCTTTGAGTTTTTGTTTTTCGTCATCATATCCTTAAAATAAATGAACTTAAACATCAGTGGAAAGTGAAATGTTGTAAGTTTTAGTTGCTTTTTAGCCAAAGCAGCAGAGTAGCCAAATCTGTTATCTATCAAAACTAAAACTAAATAAACTTTACTTACTAAACCAGCTCAGGACCGCATCTTTAAACTGGATTTTCGTCTTCACTTTCAATAGAAACATGCCCTGCCTTTGCTTCCAAAATGCCTCAGAGATAGTTTTTGCTTAATTTCTCTCAACATTATTTTTTTTTTGTTTTTTATCCATGACTATGATTTTAAATGTTCTGCCTATAAATTTCAAAAATATTTTTCATGCTCTGACTGTAAATAATAATTTTCTACTGCAGCTAACCATCTACTTACTTCACATCTCACTTAGGAAGAAAAATCTCCCTTTAAACTTTTTAAACTGACATTTAAAAACTAAATACACAAAAATACTGGGACACATCATCATTTCATTTTGTAAGATGTCCTAGTCTTGCTGATTTGAGATATAATGGTTAAACACTGCCATTCTCCAGTGGATATTTTTTGGGATAGCCAGTTTAAAAGAGCAGTGTGTAAGATTTAGTGGGATCAGGAAAATCTAATCGTAGACAGTGAGTATAATATTCATATTTCTATTTTCATTTGTGTATTGCAAATCACCGTGTTTTCTTTAAGTTAGAGTTATTTCCATTAGGAGAAGAGTCTGCTGTGTTGCAGAGCCTCATCTCTACAATAGCTCAGAGTGGACTTCCTCTTCTGTTTTCCATCTTATAGCAGGTGATCCAGCTTTAAGGTGCATAACTGTCTCCTACTATGTTTGAGTGTGGATCAGTATCCACTTAACATACAAAACCATAACCTGTAGTGGGAAACCTGGCTGTTTTTTTGCAGTCACTGTAGGTGAGGGTGAGTTGATGGGCATTTATTTGGTTGTATTCTGAAGCTTCACCTTTAGATGTAAATGAATTTTGCACACTGAAGTTTTACAACATTCACTAGTCAAAACAGAACTAAAATGAATAATTTTAGCTAAATCAGGTATTTGTGTCCTATTTCATTTGAGATGTAACATTTCCAACACTGTTTGTTAGTATATGGGATTTGCAAATTTGCAGGCTGTTGCTATTTGACTTCTTACGCTGTTGTTAAAGTTACTGATAGCCAAAACATCCACACAGATGAAAGCATAAGTAGCTGGCAATATGGCAGTCTGACTTGTTTTCCATTCAGCATGATAGCAAGACTACATAAACTCTCCATTAATATTTTTTAGATCTTGTAAAAATTACGGCATGCCATTTTTGCAGACAAAGAGCTAGGTGAGCTTTTTTTTGGCAGGTTCATCCTGAACTCCGTGACTGTTCAAAGCTAATAGTGTTGGATGGCGTCCCCTAGCTTAGCGCTGAAAGCTTGGCCCTCAGGACAGGTTTTCAGCTCTACCTCCTTAGTTAAGTGCTGATAAGGAGCCTGCTGGCTGCTGCACACTTACTGAAGAACAAAACAATACCAAGAAAAGGCTTTCGAGGGGGGAGCTCTGGAGCCTTATCATTATCCACTAACACTCCAAATGTTTTGGGTGATTTATCTACTGATGTGTAGACTAAATCATCCGAAGATGTCTTTTTTTTCTTGTCTTTTTTTCGAGAGGATGTAGCACATACTGCCAACGCTTTTATTCCTCAATTAAGATAGTGAGCAATCTCTTATACCTCTCGTGCTGCATTTTGCAAGAGCATGGTCAGCATCAAATGTCAAAACATTTAAGAAGCTGCAGGTATGCATTACACACATTTTTCCTGTACTTCTTCCATTCTGGCATCTGCATGGCTGATTAAAACAATGTATGAGTAATGGGAGAGCTACGTGCAGCCTACACACAGCACAGATTTTTTGGAAAGATAGATGAGCCTAGCAGATACAGGCCCCGAGACGCAACACGATCAAGAACTACTCCAGAAACCGCCTCAACACCTGATAGATTTAGTCTGACGTTTACTGTGTGTCTTTGCATGATCGAGGAAGTGCCGTTATAAAAAACAGGCCCATCTGTGATTTATCGCTTGATCTGTGTGTGTTTTTATCTTCTGTCTGAATCTCAGTGGAAAGAGGGGAAAAAAAAGTTTATCGTCTCTTTCCATTAGCTACATAAAAGATGGATCTGTTAACACTAAACTACAAGGCCCACATCCGCCTGTCATCACGCACCGACTGAACCGTCAGACTGTGTTGAATTGGGGATGGGAATTTGCAGTGCATGTAATTAGTAATTTTGTGCTTCTGCCTGTGCACGTACCTTCGTATATCTGTGCCACTGTGTCTGAGTCTGTGCATCCATCTAAGGTTTCAAGGGAAAATGAGAGGTTACCATGCATGTGTGTAGATGTGTATTTATTGGCTTTTAATAAGCGCATGTATGTGTGTGTATATGCATGTTACAGAGAAAAAGACAGTGAAAGTGAGATGGGGAGTATAATTGATAATTGTAGCATAATGATAATAATGCCATATGTTATTCCCTTGGCTGGTTTTAGCTTTTCTAAGTGCTGCAGAAAGCTGGGATCCATTAAAAGAGACATTTTTCCACCAGCCGTGCATGTAGAGACAGGGCTCTCCTCCAGCATGCTTCATCTCTGTCTGTCTCTGTCTTTAAGTCCACAAATGCTCATTTCGCCTCATAGTAAAAAATCTTCATGGATATTATTGATGATGCAAAGGGGAATGGTAAAATTTTTTGGAGGCAAAATTACTGGGTAAAGAGAAAAAAAGACTAAAGAAATCAGGCTCAAAATGAACAATTACACAGTACAGGATTCCCACAGGGTCTTAAAAAGTTTTAAGTCTTGAATTTACAAATCTGCATTTAATACCTAAAAAAAAAATCTTCAAAAAGCATTAAATTTAATATGGTAGGTCTTCAGTTCTGTTGCCATAAGCTTGTTGGCTGTGTTGTGTCTGGGAAATGTCCAAGCTGCAAAAAAAGTAATGTTATTCTACTCAGTTCCACCCATTCCAATCCGATAATTTATATTGAAATTAGGAACCAATTATCAATAACTTTGCAGCCCCCAGTGAGAAATGATTTGGAATGGTGGGAATCAAGGTGCTGGAGTAAATAAATAGATTTTCCTAAATTCTAGGAGTCACAATTTTTTGCCAGTATGGCCGTGAAATAGTCTGTGAAATGGGCATTAATTTCTGTTCTAAAAAGTCTTAAATTTAACTTGTAGGAACCCTGATAATAGCAAGTCCAATTATGCTAGTTAATGAGTTCACAAATAACACTCTTGTGCTTTAAACATACCAGTTAATACAGCAATTAAACACTTGAAGTAAACCATGGGCTCATAAAAAAGAGTAAGACAAATACAGAGGTCAAACTGTCATCTAAAAGTTGTTGCATTCAGTTGTTCATTAAATGCAAAATTGGAAAAATGGCTAAAGATTGAATGAAGTACAAGCCTCAGTCTATGCACGTTCCATAAAGAGCTGTAAGGAAAGCCAAGACTAAAGTTTAACACCCGAGATGAAAGACTCTGATTAGTAAGTCGGGGCTTAAGTGGTTCCATAAAGGTTTAAGTGGTCAAGGTTGTTGTCTTTGCAGCAGAAAGTCACTGGTCAAACCACTGATGTCACAAAACCAGGGTTTTCCCCATTGTCTGCCAACTCTAAGCTTCTACAAAACCCTAAGTCACGTGGTTCTGTGTTAACATAACTACTATTAATTTCTTGTCATTTGTACCCTAATGTTCTGTTGAAGCTAAAACTGCAGTTCAATAGGTGCATTTCCATCTAGAAAGTTTCAATGTGTGTTTAAAACAATGAGTTTCAACAGTGAACTTTAAAAAAAGAATGCATAAAAACTCAGAAAAGTTGCCACTTAATTGAAAACTAAATGCAAGAAAGAGCAGTGAATAAAGATATAGCAAATAATTCAGTGCATGTGTGGACCCATGTGACTGTAACGCTCACTGAATTAATACAAAAGACCAAATTCCATATTAGATTGAAACTGTAACGATACACTATCATGTATGAAGAAGGGTAGAAACACACATTAGACAAAGGTTTTGACAAACTGTGTAAGAGTTTGAAACAATCTTATTCCAAACCAGGGCTTCAATTCAGGAGGCTGACGCTGAAGCTGCTTCAGTATGTCTATCAGTGCTTCAATATATTCAGCTAGCAAAGGTGAGGATTATGGAGGATCAAGCTAACATTCACTAGTTAGCACTCACCTTTGTTTTGTTTGACAGCATTATCGGCCCATCAAGTAGGCTACACATCTTTAATTTGTACACTTCCATCCTTGCAGTTGTGTAAGGAGAACACAGAAGTATACAGACGTGGAAAAAATTATTTCACCACCCTTGTTTTCTTCAATATTTTGTGCATTTTCATGCCTGGTACAACTAAAGGTACATTTGTTTGGACAAACATAATGATAACAACAAAAATAGCTCATAGTAGTTTAATTTCAGAGCTGATATCTGTCCATTTTCCATGGTTTTCTTGATAATAACCAAAATCACTTCAGTTCTTACATCAATATCTATGGCATTGTACTGACAAAAATAATGCTTTTAGGCATTCCAGGTTTTCTTTTCTGACTGTTTTAGTCTCATGATACAAACAGGAGTTAATACTTGATTGCTAACCATGGTTTTTGATGACTTTTGATGGTCTAATAATTTTTTCCGCGACTGCACAGTACATATCCAAAGTGGAATTGTAGCACAGACTTCACTGTCTTCCCTGATTGAAAAGCATATCTGAGTTTATCGTCTTTCCAGAGGTGATCTAAATATTTGTGGCTTGATCAGGATGGAGCATTGACAGGTCTCTGTACTGCAGTTCTGTGCCGTGTCCGGTGTTAGACCAGTGTTTTGTCTTCCACGTCTCTACACCAGTCACACCACAAAAACACTCTGAATTGGAACCAAGTGGAAATTTCTCTTTACTGTTGCCAATGTGATACATAAAACCATTTTCTCCATAAAAGAAACTGTTTTCTTAAAGCAAAGTAGTCTTCCATATTGTAACACATGCAGCTTTTGCATAAATGTAGAAGTCTACACTTTACAAAAGGTTGAAGTTAATGACTCTGTTCAGGAAATAATCATTAAAAACATTTCCTGAAGGTATGACTCGGCATCCAATGCAAACTTTGCATCTTTTCCAGAGTGTTTTGGGCACATTTCTGACCAGCAAAGAGCTGTGGATTGAAATACAGATATTTTGTGTTGGATTCACTGATACAAAGCAGCCCGTCATTTTGTGATTCTGTCATAACACAGCTGAGGGTAAAGATATACTGTGGGTTTATTAAGAGTGCAGCACCAGGTCATGATGATTCATGAAGCCTAATTTCAGCATCTGTATCTCCTCAGCCACACATCAGACATGATAACCTTGTAGCTGGTGACTTCACTCACTCTTTGGTTTTATAGAAGAAGATAACCGATGTCTTTCAGCGCATGTTTTTGAAGAATAGCCCCTGTCCTGTACCTGAGACAGAAATAGTTCTCATCAGCCTCCTCTTTTCCTCTACTTAATGTAATTGCTCTGAAAAGTCAACCCATTTTCCTGTGTTCTTCATTTCTTTTCCATACTTCTTACATGACCAGATATCTTCAGGGCTTTCTGGCTGAAGCTCCTTCACTGAACTCTGTTGGACATTAATAATCTTGTTGATCCAGGAATTATTATATTTTCCATTGTTGCATGTATTTATTAAGTATCAACCCTAAAAGTACAGGGAAAGACATGTTTGCAGTAGCTAGTCAAAAATCCCAGCATCACTTCATTTTCATTTTATTGTATGTTTGCAAGGCTGCACAATTAATCAAATTGCAGTATCAGTCTGTGCTGATAAAGGTCCAGATTAAGGATAAGTTGTAGTATATTTAGTGAAACGGAACAGAGGGAGACAGTGTTGAAGATATTTATTTAAAAATCACTATATTTTGTATGTATTAAGAACTCATATCTAGGGATGCACTGATACCACTTTTTTCCAGACTGATTACAAATACTTACATTTGATTACTTGCCAAACCGAGTACCAGTATGAGTACTTAATAATACCATTACAGTTCTTAGTTACTTTTGAAAATTTGCTTTATTGTCATTATCATCAGTCTGACTGTAACAAAGTGCTGCTACTGACATTTAATGCGTTGGAATGAGTGTTTCTCAATCAATCCACCAGAGGGCGCCGCTCTTAATTAACCATACTTGCCAAATTCCACGAAGAAGAGTAAAGTTTTTTGAGAAGAAGAACGTCAGTAATAACAAATATGGTGACGACAGAGGAGGTAATACTAATGTGGATACTAATGTTGATATTGATGAGGGTAGCTGTCATAAATATGTCAGTAGTTTTTCACTCACTCACACAGTCGCTCTTTAAAAATATCCACAATCTTCACAGTTCCTGGTGGTACTGCTTCTCCGTCTGGGTACACACTGAGTCTTATAAGATAATATGATGATCTTTATATGGCTCTGGGTACGCATCTGCAGGCTCCCAGAAAATGGACAGAATTACGTACGGATGTATGCAGAGGATGGACAATACGCTCCACCCGTATCTGTCTGTGTCTTTAACCCATAAAGACCCAAACAGCCACCGGTGACACAAACCATCTACTGATATAAACTGTTTAACACCTATTGATCCACTAATCCTATCAATACATGTAAATAATTGGTGCAAAATACGGTTTGTCATCTTTTCATGGTCATCAGATATGACGCATTTGGATGGTCAGAGGCTCTGTAGTTACCATGGAAACGTCATCATCTTCTACAACATTGATTCACCAGTAAAACCCATGGAGTTGGATCAATGACAGTGGATAGAGACACTTGAATTATGTTCAGTAAATGATAGATTTTGCTTTAAAAGTACCTTTTTCTTCAGTTTTCTCTGTTTTTGATTCAATAACCTTCAATTTTACTGTGAGTTTTTATGAACATCTACATGATCAGTGAATTCAATACAGGAAAATACCAGGTTTTCACAAAAAAAAATGCAAAACACAGAATATATTATTACAATTAATGGTTATAAATCACTTCAGAAAGGTTAAATATAGAGAAAAAAATCATTTGGGGACTATCACAAAAGTAGTACTGGGTCTTTTTGGGTTAACGCAACTTGCAGTCACCGTCATTTATTTTTAAAAATCTCCACACGGCTGACATTACTCCTCGGTTGTGTACCTGCTGCACTATGAGGTGAATGTCACGCTGCCATCAAGTGGTATCAGTGTGTTTGTATCAGAGCACTTTTACAAGTACGAGTATTAGTACACGCACTCAGTATCGGACCGATATCCAATACTGGTATCGGTATCAGTGCATCCCATTAGGTTTTATATTTGTCTCATGCTGCTTTAAGTTCATCTTGGACATTCATCTGTGGATTGCCATATGCTGCCAGATCACCCCCCCCCCACACACATACAAACACACACTAGATTTTTACAAAAGAACCGCGATTGCAAAACTGGACTTGGCAACCACAGTGAGAACACTTTGTCTGCATAGTTGGACACTACACTTGCAGGTAGGCAGTCTGTCGAAAGAATAAAGCAAAAACAGAGAGGTAAACCATTGGTTGTGGTAGTGAAAAGAGGACTGTGGTTATTCAGAGTAATGTTTTTACCTGGCTCTTGGTTCACCGTGCTGAATCTGGGTCAAAACAGACATTGCAGTATTTTACTTCTTCAAAGGAACTCTTTGCTCACAAAGCCAGGGTGTTTTCGGGACTGAAATCTGTAGGCAGGTGGGCTGCTTTGCTCTGCTTCTTCTGTGAAAAGTTTAAATGAAAACACACATGTTCACGCATAATAAATCCACACACACACACACGCACGCACACACACGCACGCACATATATACACACACACACACAGTTTACAGAACAGCTGCATGTCTTTACATGATTGTCATCATACATACGTCAAACCAGAGTATGGGCATGTGTGCATGTGCTTGACTCTTTACTGTGGGTTTTTAGGCCTGGAAACGTCCACCAAAAATGTATTGGGTCTGGTCTAGATCAGGTAGTGTTGATTTCAAAATGTTTTGTTGATCACCAAATCCAACCCTGTCACCAGACTAAATGGCGGGGATTTAGTATTTTTAATTCCACAATGCTCTCCCTTATTAGCACATGTTCCACCAAAACAACTTCTCTCCTGAAACTATTTTGTGGGTTCATTGTTACAGCATCCAGTGCACACTGCTGCTCAAAAACTAGCCAAAAAAGACAAGAAATTAATTACTCCTAATGTAGAATGATAGCAGAAAGTACATCTGGGTCTGGAGATGTGAGAATAACCGACCAATAAATATCTAGCCAAAAGCTATTTTAAACTTCTGAACTGTTATTTTCCCATCAAAGTTAGTTTCCAATTTCCCATTTCCACTATCACAGCTGATTTATTTTACAAAACATATTATCGGTCTACCTCTAGTTTAATCCTTTTATGGTCCTTTCTGTGTTTTAAGGGAAGTGAACAACGCTATATTCAAGCATTTCTCTCATAGCAACAGCATTATTCAATATTTAATAGTTAGGTTTGTGCACTGGCAGTTTTTGGTGTGATATCAGTTTAATATAAGAAAAGTGAGCAAATTGTAATTAAACACCATTCACAATATGTTTAATAATACAGGGTGTCCATAAAGTCTCTTTACAATTTAATACATTTATTACAAAAGCAAAGGAATAGACAAATCTGTGGACATTATTACAAAGTGAAAAGTTGATATTGAACTTTTTTTTTGCCTTATTTAATCCACTGCTATATGGGCTGCATTAGTTACACAAAGCACATCCAGATGGTACTGGATTTGTATCCATGTTGGCTGTATCAAAGCCTCATCAATGGTGGCAATAGCATCAGTCTTTTGCTTCAGGTCGTTGATGTCCTGTGTCTTTGTTTGATGCACGATGGCTTTAACATAACCCCATAGAAATAAATCCAGGGTAGTAATATCTGGTGAAGTGTCCAGGGAGTTGGGCCATCCCGTCCAATCAATGGAAAAGTTTGATTTCAGAACCCACCAACATGCAGACCCAAATGTGGTGGTGCACCACCTACCTGGAAAGTGATGGTTGTTTGAAGGTCATCCAGTTGTGGTGATACATATTCAGTCTAAAGCTCAAGGTCAACATTTGCAGTAATGGATCTCTCGTTGAGGAAAAATGGACCAATGATTCAATTGCACAGGATCCCACAATGTGATTAAAAACTTTACAAACCACCGTGTCTATAGAACAAATCTAATTAACATATCTCATCAGTTGCTTTTGTAATTAATGTTTAAAATTGTAAAGAGACTGTGGACAGCCTGTATTTTAACTAAACTATATTCCTTTCCTAACTGTTAACCAAAATATTATTATTGCCTAAACCTAAAAGCCTCTGGGAGTTGGGATTTGAACTTCAGTCTCTGGATTTAAGAGATAAGATATAAAAAATATGGCAAATTCTGCAATGATGAATTAAGTTGAGATTAAATATGGCATTTCATTCTGACAACTGGACTAACCAAGCCTCATAAACAAGTACTCACATTTAAATGACCAGTCGAGATGAAAGTGTATCTGCTCTTTGTCACTATTTCTCTAAAACTGTGTTGAACAGTGCAGGAATCTGATAGTTTTCGTTGTCCATTTTTTGCCATAATTGTAATCAAATCTACATCCAGTCTAGTGTTGAATAGTCTAACAAAACACTTGTCATTCACGCTTCATACGGCCCCTCTTGAAAAGATGACTTTCTTTACAGAGCCTTGCCAGACCACAGTGAATCAAACAAATATCAAGCTCGGTTTGTGCGGCCTCCGATTCATTCCAGTGGGTCAACGCTATTTTTCCCATTTCTCCCATTTCATTGCCTCTCCATCATCTACTTCTCCAGAGCCGCAGACCTCCCCGGCAGACTGTCAGGCACAGGGACGTCATTGGTGTCAGACTGTGACGCATTACAGCCAGAATATGTGGTATTGTTTTTCAAAACATTGTCTATTAGATTAAATGAGGCTTGTGTAAGCTGCTTATGTTTGGCTCATGAAGAACGGAGATATACTTGGAGATTCTTGGTGTACTTGAAACACACAAGCTTGATGTTAATGTCTCAGAGCCTGAATTTGTGAATAGCAAATAGTTTGAAATGGAGCAAGTGGAAACCTGTGGAATGGAACAATGATGACAACAAGAGTTTCACAAAGCTGCAGAGGTGACCCCATACTAAAATGTCAAACTTTTCCAGCAGAAATAAACAGATTAACCCTTCAGGCACCCAAGTTTTTTCCACAAATATTCAATTTTGATATCAAGATTTCAAAAAGCTGTAGCTTGGAAGTGGTTAGAGAAAAAGGCGTACTGTAAATGAGAAAAATATTGGGTATGTGTGGTATGTGGTTTAGCATAAGCAAGACAACTTTCACCATTTGCTGTTCCCCTGTGCTATCATTTTATCCTAAGATGGATATATGAGACTTCCAGAAAATGGCAAAGCTTTAGAACAGTATTCCACAAACCACTGGGTGATGTCAAGGTTGCTGTCCGCTTCTTATATACAGTCGATGACAGACAGCAGCAAATTATGGCAGGAAAAGAACACCATGCACTTCCTGAATGCTGGAAAATGATGTCTAATACAAGTCAAACACGTGTTTACAGACTGCTGTATGGTCTATTTACTTTGTTGACTCATGGAACAGAAACAGCCGAAGATACAGTAGTCAATTCTCACCAGCAGCTGAAGATAAACTAAAGTTAAATGTGGAGCAATGTGGAAGAATTATAACATGTACAAATGTAAGCTTCTTTTGCATCAAAAGATAAGACTCATTTACTCTTCTAAGATCCCAACAAAGCATTCAGTAACAAGTAAAATATTGGTAAAATTGCACTTAGTTCTGTTAAGACATTTCATGTTGTTCATATTAGTTCAAGGTTCTTCACATTTTTGTGAAATGATAGTTTGTAAAAGTGAACATCTTTGTGTAATTGTACTTTTTACACTAAAACAAAGACAAAAAATTTGGAGTTGTCATTATTCATAGGTTATTATGATAGTATTTGGGATCAAATTCATCTGTGTGTGCCCCCTTGTTTGACACTCCTTGATTGTTAATTCAGCATTTCACTAATTCGTCCCATGGGCTAGATTGTCCCCTTTGGCGGGCCGGTTTTCACCCATGGGCTTTATTTTCTACCAGGTAAGTTAGTTGAGAACTGATTCTCATTTTCTATAACAACCTGGACATATATAGACATATAGAGATGAACAACCAGTCACTCTCACATTCCCACCTATGGGCAATTTAGATTAACCAACCTAACTGTGCATGTCTTTGGATGGTGGGAGGAAGACGGAGTATCCAGAGAGAACCCATGCAAACAGGGGGAGAACATGCAAACCCACACAGAAAGGTTCCTGATGCTGGAATTGAACTCAGGACCTTCTTGTTTGAGGCAACAGTGCTAACCACTGCACCACCTCTGTGCTGTATGTTTGACATATACTTCTGACAGGGAATAAAAGAGTCTTGCATCAAAAGATCAGACTCATTTATTCTTCAAAGATCCCAATTGTCCCTCAAAGAAGATGTGAAGAGAGGCAGAGGAGAATGAAAGGCCAGAGAAGAAAGGCTGAAGTCAATGCCTGCAGTTTCAGCAGAGGAGACCAGTGCCCTCTGCAACAAATGAAAGCAAGGTGCATGTCTTTGATCTGCTCCCCACGGCGGGACCGGCTCGTGATAAGACGATAAGAAAAGACTGTTTCCTGTCTGTGCAGCAGCCACTTCCCGACATCTCACCCTTAATCATTTCCTTGGCCTCAGTGAGTCTACGTCTCCCTTCTGTTCAGCCTCTCGGCCTCATTGGTCCACTCACCCGGGTTCGCGGGAATCGCTGGGATGGGAGGGATCGATGAGACAGAGAGAAGGACTAGACCGGCTGCCTTAAAGCCCTGATAAGACTGAGACCAGACAGGAACGTCCTCAGGCAGACAACAGGTTCAGATGTTCTCCATCTGCACTGGGATATGGGTCACTACTTTTACTGGATATAGCACCTCATAAATCTGTGACGCATTAATCAGGTCACCAACACAATGTACATTAGTTCTCGTCCCAACTTCAGAAATAACTGGTTTGGAGCAAGTCTGTATTTTCATAATTATGTAGAGCAGGGGTGTCAAACTCATTTTAGTTCAGGGGCCACATTCAGCCCAATATGATCTCAAATGGGCTGGGCCAGTAAAGTAATAATATAATAACCTTAAAGTAATGGCAACTCCAAACTTTTCTCTGTGTCCAATCCAATCCAACTTTATTTGTAAAGCACTTAAAACAACCACAGTGGACCAAAGTGCTATACAGAAGAATAAATAAAAAACTAAATAAAAGAATAAAAAAGTAAAATCAAATAATGAAAATATTTAACGTTTATCATTTACACGCGTGCATTCCAACTTACAGATCACTTACAGATTACAAATACAAAAAACATGTAGTAACAGGGAAAATACTGGTAAAATTGCACTTCTGTGAAGACATTTCATGTTCATTTTGTTCAGGTTCTTCACATTTTTTGTAAAGGATAGCTTGTAAATGTAAACATTTTTATGTAATTGTACTTTTTATACTAAAACAAAGACAAAAAATGTGCAGTTGTCAGTATTTATAGTTTTTTTATGATAGTATCTGGGATCAAATTGGCTTGTATGTGCCCCCTGAACTAATATGAATTTGACACTCCTTGATTGTTAATGTGTTCAGTGTAAATTTAGCGTTTCACAAATTCATCCCATGGGTTGGATTGTCCCCTTTGGTGGGACAGTTTTGGCCCACAGGCCGTATGTTTGACACCCCTGCTGTTGAGCATACTTTAGATAGAATAAAAGAGCAAAGGCTGAGGCTGCCGTGTCCTCTTGTGCTTTGTCTGGCACACAAAACCCATTTAGCTTTCGTATTTCTTATTAAAGTTTTATCTTACATTGGATAAATATATGAAAGGTTCAATCAGCACATCATGTTGATTCTGGAAAACCACAGCTACTCCAGATTGTCATCATATCACAGATGAATCATGGCAAATGTAATGTCTTTGTAAGCAGACATCTTAACCCATAAAGACCCAGTGTTAATTTTGTGTCAGTTCCTTAAATGAATTTATCTCTCTATTTAACCTTTCTTAAGTGATTTATGCCCATTTATAATATATTATCTCCCATTAAACTTTGAGGAAATATTGATGTTTTTATCTCAAATCATCATGAGCAGGACATCTTACAGCTGTAGACATGTGTCCCAATATTTTTGTCCACATAGTTTATAAACATTTGTATCCCAGACCCCTGTTAGAAAAGAAACATCTGAATTCAACGCATCTGAATTCTTTTGTCCATATAATGTATTTCAGACAGTCATGGTGATAAAGACAATGGAATCAACATGGCTGCGTATTTTCCTGCCTCTGCATGTATGTTTGGGTCCAGGAGGAAGAAATGCATTCGTTTCGGAATCAGCTCCCCTGGGCCTCCTCAGACTGAATGACTTTGACAGAAATATTCTTAATCATTTGTCCATTAACTTCAAAACATGCCTTTCGGAGCATGTTTCTTGTGAAATATTTTGACGGAGCTGTCTTGTCTGTGCGTTCCATCTCCATCCCAACTTCCTTTGTCCCTTTAGAAAAGAATAAAAATGAGGTTGAGCTTCCTAGTGTCTTAGGACTGTTTAGCAATGTACAAATTACCGACATGTTTTTATAGGACTACGTGAGAGAGAACTGGTTTCACAACTGTCTTCCAGGTCATTCAGTCTGCCTTTAATAGTTAAGTTGAACTCTATCTCACTGTGTCTAATTGGGCAATATTTGTCTTCAGTCGTTACTTAACAGCAGCCTGTTCGTTCTCTCAGTTCGCTCTGTTCACCCCTGCCCTTCTCTCTGAAATGGATACCGAATATTTTCCAGAACCAGGGGCCTACTTTCCGACCTCTAAACGTCTTGCAGGACCCCGAGGCCTCCTCATTTATTCCCCATTTGCCGGTATTTCACACACAGATCAACTCGCTCACATGCAAACCGTCTTAACCTAAGACCTCAGAGGAAAAATTACTGTGAGCATAAATCAAAGTTTTAAAAATACTGGGACAATGGTGAGATACAGTACTTGATGAACAGTGGGGGAAAAAGGATGTAAGACGGTGTTTTGGTAGAGGTGGGTTTTGTTGTACGTGGGGAAGGGGATACAGGAAGATCAGGGAGAAAGACTTTAAAGAAACAATTTTTATTTAAAACGTAATTGCTCTATAAAGTTTAGCTGTTACTAGCAATGGCATGAAATGACATAAGAATTGAACAAAACAATAAGACAGCAGTGAAAACAAACATTTAATGAATTTATCAAGCATTTACAGCATAAATTTGAGGGGTTTTTTAGAGAAAGTATTCTTATTTTGAAGTGTAATTTAGAGCAGTTATGTAAACATGTCTGGGTTGGGAATAAGCTAAAAATAAGCTAAAAAAGTGCATTAATTTTAGTGAGAAGTCGGTTACCCATTTTTTCCACAGAGAAGTTAAACACAAGCTAAGAAGTCAATGAAATTTAGAGGAAGATGATGTAATGTATCTAAAGTCCAATAATTCAATAGACAAAAAGTATGAGCGTTTTATACATCCATCCATCCATCCATTTTCTTCCGCTTATCCGGGGCCGGGTCGCGGGGGCAACAGTCTAAGCAGGGATGCCCAGACTTCCCTCTCCCTAGACACCTCCTCCAGCTCTTCTGGGGGGACCCCGAGGTGTTCCCAGGCCAGCCGAGAGACATAGTCTCTCCAACGTGTCCTGGGTCTTCCCCAAGGTCTCCTCCCGGTTGGACATGCCCGGAACACCTCCCCAGGGAGGCATCCAGGAGGCATCCGAAACAGATGCCCGAGCCACCTCAGCTCAGCTGGCCCCTCTCGACGCAGAGGAGCAGCGGCTCTACTCCGAGCTCCTCCCTGGTGACTGAGCTCCTCACCCTATCCCTAAGGGTGCGCCCAGCCACCCTGTGGAGGAAACTCATTTTGACCGCTTGTATTGTAGCGTTTTATACAGTTACGGAAAAAATTATTAGACCATCAAAAGTCATCAAAAACAATGGTTATGCAATCAAATGCTAACTCTTGTGTGTATCATGTCACTAAAACAGTCAGAAAAGAAAACATGGAATGCCTAAAAGCACTGTTTTTGTCAGTACAGTGCCATAGATTTTGATGTAAGAAGTGAAGTGATTTTGGTTATTATCAAGAAAACATGGAAAATGGATAGATATCAGCTCTGAAATTAAACTACTATGAGCTATTTTAGTTGTTATCATTATATTCGTCCAAACAAATGTACCTTTAATTGTACCAGGCATTAAAATGAACAAGAAATTGAAGAAAACAAGGGGTGGTCTTATAATTTTTTCCGTGACCGTATATGTAAGCAAAATGCATAACATAAACCCTATAGACCAGGGATGTCAAAGTCATTTAAGGTCAGGTTCCACATTCATCCCAGTATGATCCCAAGCGGGCCAAACCAGTAAAATACTAAGATAATATCTTGTAAATAATAACTCAAAGTGTTCTGTTTTTGTGCAAAAAAGTGTCACTTTTCAATATTATGTCTCCGTTTGTCATTTACACCTGTGCATTACAACTTACAGGCAGAATATAGGTAAAATTACACTTACTTTTCTTAAAACTTCAGGTTGTTTATGGTTTGCTTAGATTATTCACATTTTTTAATTAGGATAGTTTGTAGTTGTAATCAGTTTCAGTATGTAATTTAACCATAAAACAAAGAGAAGCATTTGTAGTTGCCATTATTTACAGGTTATTATGTTGTTATTATTATTATATTGACCTGATGCACTTAAAGATCAGATTGTTCTGTATGTGGAACCTAAACTAAAATATTTGACACCTTTGATCGTTAATGTCTTCAGTGTAATTTTTGCGCTTTGAAAATTCATCCCACGGGCCAGTATGGACCATTTTGGGGCCCGGTTTTGGCTCGCAGGCCACATATTTGACACCCTTGCTGTAGGAAGTCTGCAGACATTAATTTAAAAAGGAATATATGAAGTGGGAAAAGAGGCATAACGCTGGGATAACTTGGTAACAAGTTTGTCTTAAAATGAATTCCAAACCAACACTACAGCCAAAATTGTACATATAGTGAAGAATAAAAGTACTTTTGATGTGGTCGGTCGATGAGTCTGAGCTGATCTGTCATTATCTATAGATAACCCCCAGCCCCTCTGGGTTCTCTATATCATGTATCTATAGAGAAGTGTTGACAGACAACCAGGTTGGGCTGAAACTCCAGACACTGAGAGGCCAGCTGAGTTCATAGTCACTGTTGCATCTTTTACAGCGCAGACAGACTCAAAGGAGGCAAAATATGGCCTAAAAATGTGCAACCCGTCAGAAAAATATTTCACAAAGGTTTTGCCAAACCCATATCATATTGAGAGCCGAACAGTTAAACAGAGCACGTAGTTTTTGAAGTCTGATCCCTGTTGACTGCTTCCCTTAAACTCTCCAACCATTGTCCTGTCTGTGGTCATTCCAGCAGCTTTGCCAATGACAGAACTTGACAAATTGATCGTCCTCTTAAAAAAGGTTTTTGATCTTGGTCAGGGTCATTAGTCTTCCCCCTTCAGGAGTACCCCAAGGAAGTTTAATGACTTACAAGGCTTACAGGTCAAAATAGTTTCCGTCTTAGTTTTAGGGAAAAACAATAGTCAGGTTTCTCATCCATTACATTGGATCCTGTGTTTTATTTGAGTCCAGTCTGGAAACCAGTGTGGTCCAAGTATGCTCTACATCAGGGGTGTTAAACAAAATTAGCCCACCAAAGGGTCCAATCTGGCCTGTGGGATGACTTGGTAAAATGCAAAAATTACACTGAGGATATGAACAATCTAAGATGTCAGTCATTTCAGTTTAGGGGCCACATTCAGCCCAATTTGATCTCAAGTGGATCAGACCAGTAAAATGCTATCATAATCTATAAATAATTACAACTACAAATTTTTCTCTTTGTTTTAGTGTAAAAAAATTAAATGAAAATGTTTACATTTACTAACTACCCTTTCACAAAAAATCTGAATAACCTACACAAATATGAATAACCTGAAATGTCTGAAGAGAAGTAAGAGCAATTTTAACGATTTTCTGTCTTTTGCTAAATGTTTTGTGCCTTTGCAGATCCATTGAGATCTGTAAGTTGCAGTACATGTGTAAATCATCAGATGAGGCATCATGATATTGATGAAAATGCTCTTATTTTTCTTACAAAAT
Organism: Sphaeramia orbicularis; assembly: GCF_902148855.1. Taxonomy (NCBI): domain Eukaryota; kingdom Metazoa; phylum Chordata; class Actinopteri; order Kurtiformes; family Apogonidae; genus Sphaeramia; species Sphaeramia orbicularis. The sequence continues at coordinate 41,622,009 of NC_043974.1, read as the reverse complement.
TTCAGGCTGTTTGTGGTTGTTCATGTTATTTATATATATATTTTTAAAGCATACTATGTCGATGGAAACATTTTTATTACATAACTTAACTTTTTTCAGTGTAATTATTTTACTGGACACCCATACTCTACATGAAGATACCTCCTTTTTTAAAACACCCAAATGGATCAGACTTTTATTAGTACTTAATTTTAAACAGTCATTATAGCTGTTATGGAGCATTCACACACTAACTCTAAAAAGACTCATGAATGTCCAGGGTCTCCTGTCTAGATCTGAAAGTCTGAAAACAGAGCCCAGAGGAGCTGCTCAAGGCTTGTCTCTTTTCAGACTACTTGAGTTACAACATGTTGAAAGGTTCACATTGACCACCAGAATCCTGTCTACTGAAGGTTTAAATTGTAATTAAACCTCCATGATGGCAAATGGCAGAGTAAAACTAAACTTGTGTATATAAAATAGAATAGAATCGAAAGGAATCGATTTGAATAATAATATTTAATTTTTTTAGCCAAAAAAAAAAACCAAAAACTGGAGAAGCTACAAAGAAAAATGCTACAAAAAACTTACTGAGACATGTTTGGTAAAACAAGATAAAAATACTGTAACTTTTAAACTTTAGAGATGCCACAGAAAATCTTGAAAAGAATAGAATAGAATAGAATAGAATAGAATAGAATAGAATAGAATAGAATAGAATAGAATAGAATAGAATAGAATAGGATTTCATTGATAAACACAAGGCTAAAAATTTGTCAAAATTAGAGAAGAGAAGCTAAAGAAAACATGCCATAACACTGTAAATTTTATATAGAGATACTACAAACAAGCTAAGAATGCTGCAGATTTTAAGAGACACTACAATGAAGCTATAAACAATTTTAAGGAGAGAAGCTAAAAACCAGGTAAAAACACTGCATATTTTATAGAGAGAAGTTAAAAATTAACCAAAAAAAACTAGAGCATCTACAAAGAAAAATGCTACAAAACTTACTTAAACAAGTTTGGGAAAACAAGCTAAAAATACTGTAAACTTTGGAGATGTCACATAGAAAATCTTGAATAGAATAGGATCTTTAGATCTTTATTGCCACTATCACAGGAACAATGAAAATCAGTTTATACTAGTAGGCCTATAATTTTATCTTTAATTTGTCTTGGTAACAAAATGTCATGAGACAAAATATTAGGTTATGCTGTTATTGAGTAACTGAATTTATTTATGTGATGTATTTCTCACAACACATTTTGGCTACTGATATTTCATCTGGTGAACATCTACATGTGGTACTAGTTAAAACAGACATTGTTAGCCTCATAGCATAATTGCCGAAGTCATATTTTTGGCCAAATTCTGAAATCAGTGTAACTTTACTCTTGTAACACTGAGCTTCATTTTATGCAGATAAAACAATTTGGCCATAAATATGACATAAGCAATTATGCTATGAGGCTAGCGATATGTGAATCCTTCCATGGAGTACTATAACTCGATAACTGGCTGCTTACAAATCTGGGTTTTTGTACAAATTCAGACAGAGTTTTGCTGTCTGTCTGGTAAAGAACAGGTCTAAATCTGTCTTTTCTGTGTTATAAATAGCTGAATTTAGGACTTGGCTTCTTCTGCTGTCGGCATGTTATCGTCCACTGTCTGAATAACAGTCTGCTTTTCACCGTCTAAGTTGCCTTTGTCTGTTGCTATGTCATTTATTGCTGTTTGCAGACTCGTCTCAGTCCTGATTTTCCTACCTTCCAGCGTCTTTCAGTAGAGGTCAGTGTGTACAGTCTGGTCTGGTTTGGAGACTCACAGCAGTTGTCCCACTTGGCCTCAGGCTAAAGCTGTCGCGGTCTGGATAACTGGACTGTGCTCCGGCCAAAACCAGCGACTCCAGTTTGACAAAGAATTAGAGAATGAAAATGAGGTGACTGAGGCCAGTGGAAACGTGTGTTTGTGTGTGTGTGTGTGTGTGTGTGTGTGATTTGTGTATGCTTGTGCATGTTTTTATGGCCTAATCCCACTGCTTTTCTCCTGACATGCATTCTTACACAACCCTACTCTGGAGTGTGTTCTTGAAAACATTTTTGGGGGAATTTGCAGTTGTTACACTCACCATTAATTTACTTGAGCCAAAACTAGAGACATACTACTAATGATCTAAAAATGTTCCTCTCACACCACCGACTTTAAAGGAGTGATATTTTGCTTTTTTAAATGGAATTATGCATTTAAAATATTTCCCTGTGGTCTACATAAACTGTAAATGCTCTGCTTGGGTCTGAATTCTTCATTAATTCAACTCCACAGGCCCATCTTCAACCCTATTTCTGAGTAATGACTCCAGAAAGGTCATTTTGAGCGCTGGCCCTTTAAATGCACATGAGCCACTTCAGGCCCCACCCCCTCCAGATTGTTGACCGTGCTGCTCTGTCCCATTCAGCTACTTTTGTTCATTAATACAACCAACAACTGAACATTTTAGGTAATCGGCTCGAAGTTGGGGCATATTTTCAGTTTTTACTACAACCGCTGCTGCTGACAGACAATTATGGCGTACTTGGAAAAATGTTCATGAGAAGTCTTGACCTTATATGTGCAAATGTTGTGACTTAATTAAGAAGGAATTGAAATGGGTTGTAGAAATCCATTCAATTTTTGCCATAATGAATCTAAAGATAGCTTTGCAGCACCTGTAGGTTCAAATTCAAACTTTTTTAGGTCCCCAAATGCACAAATAAATGTGCCAATGACTAATGAAATTGGGTTTAGCAAAATATGACCCCTTTAAAGAAACATTCCAAAATGCACATTTTACAGATAGAATCTAAGAACAAGGTAAACATTAGATATAGATTTGACAGAATCTTCAGACCAGCTGCAGTTAAGAATGTGTCAGATTTTGAGTGACACCACAGTGAAGCAAAAAATACTCCAAATTTTAAAGAGAGAAGCTAAAAACACCGCAACTTTTACAAAGAGAAGCTAATAGCGAGCTAAATACTATGGAGAAGCTACATAGAAAGATCCATCAAAAACTTAAAACAAGCTAAAAAAAATATTGTAAATGTTATGTACAGAAGCTAAAAACAGCTTAAAACTTTAGAGAACCTACAAAAACAAAGATACTGCAAATTTTCCAGACAGAAGTATAATGCAATAGAAACTGCAAATGCCAAATAAGTTTAGAGATGCAGTGAATTTGATTTATTCATGATGAATAAGCATGTCTGTGCACAAATTCCCTCTTTATTTCAATTGCTATCCCCCCCTACATAAATGTGTTCTGTGTGCATCTCTGAAACCAAAGGAAACAGCTTATTTGTTTTGTTCTGGAGATAGAGAACACACACCACTCCACAGTCCATCACCAGAACAGTCATTGAGCCAAATTCCCAATGGAAATAGCACTGTGGTTGTGGATGGCCTTCAGGATGAAAATGAAAATGAGGGAGAAAATGAGTGTGGGGAAGAAATGTCAAAGGTTAGTGAGATCAGTTCAGGAGATAATGTACAACAGGAAGTGGTATGATTTTTTTCTACATTCCATGCCTCAGTTTGGTGTTTGGTTTACCCTGTTACATGCATTTTTATTAGTCATATTGTCATGATGTTTTGCCACAGATGAAATTACCACACATGGTTTTGTCTTCCAGTCCAGACTCAAAAGAAATGGTTCCCTTACTACTAGTACTGCTATAGTCACCATTATCTCCTAAATCCTCTTTTCCACTGCTTTACAAAGAATGCCAGTGGAATGAGATCAGCACATTTCCCGACTCTGTTTTTAACCCAAGTCGGAAATGTATAATGTGAAATGTAAAAAATACCCCTCAACAGATGTAAATTGAATCACACACTAAGCATTCATCACTGCTTTGCATGTTCCTCCTAGAATTAATTGTTCCCTTGACACTAAGATTTTACTTTAATGACTACTGAGAGAACAGGAGTGTAAACCCTGCCAATAAAATCAGATCTACTATATGGGAAGTCTCCTGGAGGGACTCTTGAGTCCTGCCTGGGTATGCATCAGTTTTACACACTCATACTGTACACACTACACACTTTAATTGTATTTTGTAGTGAAGTCAGGGTGCAAGTACCTCTCAGTAGTCGCATTTCCATTGAACATATGTGCAAAACTTTACCGATATTTACTAAATGTCAAAAAAAAAGAGAAGTCCATAATGTCATTTTTTCCTTTAAATCACAAATGCGATGATTTGTTTATTTATTATTACAAGATGACACGAGAAGCCGTTCCATAAAACAAGGCAACAAACGTAAATATTGTGTTGATTTACAGATATATTCATTATTATAATATATTACCCCTCTATCTAGAACTAAATTCAAAATGATTCGGTTTCCTGGCGTGTCCATCTCTTTTAAATCTCATAAAACTTATTCACGTGACTTTAGTTGTGGAAAAAGGTCTTTCCATTGCACTTTTGTGTGATGTACCAATTTAGCTACACCCGAAATACCACCTCTCGCCAGTGCAAAAACTTTTAATTGAAAAGCGAGAGCTTTGGCAAAATTGTCGATTTTCCATTAGGTAAATTTTTATGCGCAAGTTGTATTCATGCAATTTTAGGGTCAATGGAAAAGCAACTACTGACTGAGCTGACAGTGAAATAACGATGAGTTGACTACCACTGAAACTCTCTATAGAAGTACAGGGTTAGGGGTAGATGATACATTCTTTGTAGTTATTCTAGTGTTATTCATTAACACAAGGCTAACAATTTATCAAATTTAGAGAGGAGAAGCTAAGCTAAAAAAACGAACAGCTAAAACACTGCAAATTTTATGTAGAGATGCTACAAATAAGCTAAGAATACTGTAGATTTTCAGAGACACTACAATGAAGCTATAAACATAATTTTAAGGAGAGAAGCTAAAAACCAGGTAAAAACATTGCAAATTTTACAGAGAGAAGCTAATAACAAGCAAAAAATGATGGAGAGAAGCTACGAAGAAAAATGCTACAAAAAACTCACTGAGACAATCTTGATAAACTAAAAATACTGTAAATTTTGAACATTGGAAATGCTGCCACATAGAAAGTCTTGGCATTTTTACAGAAATAAGTTGGAAACAAGCTTAGAAGTCAGCTTAATAACTGGATGTTTGTGGCATCTTTTTGGATATTGTGATAAAGTGCAAAAACATATCTTGTGGTACAGTTGATGGTGGAATGAAAAAAAAAAAACCATTGACATCTTATGGAAAGACCACTTTTTGGAGGATCAGCATAAAGGCTGTTATTGTGGATTCAGAAACTGAGATGTATGTGTACAGACCATTCATTTAAAAATAAAATTCTCAAAAAAAAAAAAAAAAAAAAAAAAAAAAAAAAGATAAAGTACTCCAAAAACTGCTGCATCCTTTGTTACCCTTTTTTTTTTAGTAGACCTTCTTGTCTCTGTCTCTCCAGCTGTGTTTTTTCACAGTAAAGATGTGGACTTTACTGTACACAGGTGCGGCTTACAACCTCAATGATGCTTCTGGTCCATGTGGAGTAAACCGTGGCAGAGGGCTGGCCTGCACAGAACCGAGGCCTTGGCTGTAGAACACTATCTGGAACATAAGCTCAATGAAGGTTATTAATCGCACCTGTGCTTTTATTGCTATGACAAGTCTGCTTCAGAAATGGTCCAAGATACATTTACTAATGGATTTATGTCTTTTCCTCATGTAACATGCATCCAATATACTACACTACTGCCCACCCGCATTTTTTTTATTACACTCACCAATCGTATTTTCATTTCTGCCTCATTTCTGACTGACTGTGTCATTCACTTTCCTGCACACATCGTGTTCACTCACTTGACCTCAACACATTTTTTTCCACTTACTTAAAATGCTGCTCAGCAATTGATGGGCGCTGCTGACACGAGTCTTATGAAGCTCTCTGTCTGTGTATGCATGAGTGTCACTGTGCAAAAGCTAAGTATTGAAAATGAGGGTAGGGTCAGTGAGAGTGTAAAGGTAGAGGGGTCTAGAGTGCAAATACACAGCTAAGAACAGAGTGGTGACGAGACATTTCAGACCTGTATTCAGTCAGAAAAGTCAGGGAGGCGTCGGTAAGGACAGGAGCTAACTGTCAGCAACTTTAGTGGTACATGTTTAACGGCCATATTTAACTACTGTAGGGGCAGCATTAGCAAATAGTAACAGTGGTTCTGATCTCACTGGAAAAATCATGTTTCCACTGGGCCACCATGCTGTTAAAACTTTCCTTCTTTTAATAGTAGGTGAATATTTTTGTTTTTCTATAAAGTTTCATGACATGACTGATGCTGGATTTCTGGGTCTATCAGTAATCAATGAGTCAAAAAAAGCCCTGAGTATTGACTGATTATTAGTTTTCTTCTCCTTTATGTGATTGTTTTTTCAACCCTCAGGTGTGTTGTCTGGTCTAAAGCGGGGTACACACATAAAGATAATTGGGCTGTTTTTGTCCCAATTTTCCCCCTTCCTGACCAAGGATGGCAAACGCCAGATTATCTTATGTTTATAAGGTTATCCTATCAAACTATCCTGTGGTCTGAGGTGTGTTAAGAGTGAATTTGTCCCAGTAACTGGCACCGAAACGAGTCGAGGCCGCCATGGCTCAGATGGTAGAGTGGGTCGGCCAATAACCGAAGGGATGGCGGTTCGAATCCCACTCTGTCCTAGTCAGTCTGTTGTGTCCTTGGGCAAGACACTTCACCCTGCTTGCCTCCAGTGCCACTCACACAAGTGTATGAATGCGTATGAATGTTTGGTGGTGGTTGGAGGGGCTGTTGGTGTGAATTGGCAGCCATGCTTCTGTCAGCCCCAGGGCAACTGTGGCTAAATATGTAGTTTACCACCACCAGAGTGAGAATGTGACAGCGAATGAATAATGGGTCAATAATGTAAAGCGCTTTGAGTGACCAAAAAAGCGCTATATAAATCTAATCCATTACTATTATTATTATTATTGTTAATAAACTTGATCAATATTTATGACCAAAAATCTTCATGTGTGGGGGGAAAGCTGACCGGTAGTTCTTGAAGGAGTCTCTTGGATGAGAGACAAACCGTTTTCAAAAGAGCAAAAGTAGTCCAGTTGAACCTAGAAAAACCAAGAATGGTGACCTGGGTGAATGTGAACTTACACAGACACCTAATTCATCCAGTCACTTTGCATAGTGATCTTGTTATGATCTAAGCACTAAAGTTTCTGCAAACTCTCTCCATTTCTCTGAAACTACTTTAAGTCTCTCCTGATTGAAAAAAGGCCATCAGTGCTTTGTGGTGGATGTACTATATAATAGCAACACCATCTTCTTGGCATGATCCATCTGCTACATATTAGTGCATTAGATTTTTTGGTTTCAGCCATCAAACAGAAGAAGAAAAAGAACACCAGGGAAAAATGAGCTGTTGCCGTAGGAATTGGGGATAAAACAACCTGTTGTTGTCACATCAGGTATTTAAACCTTAAACAACTGCTTATTCAGACCTATTTTTCAGAGCTTGTTTTTGTGTTTTGGCTGTTGCCACCTTGGCTTTTTGGAGCCACAAGTGACCATATCACAACACCATGGGTGAGATGAGGATGCATGAGGGTTGATGGTTGAGCTAATGCCAAATGCTAACTTGCAGACATAGTAAGATGGTAAACTTCATGCAACATTTACAAACCATGATTATTGGATGGTCTTGTTAATTTAACGATAAATAGCAGGCAATGAGCTGTTTTTCCACATCTATCAATGAACTCCCACACGGCAGACATTATATTTAGGAAAACTTAGTATTGTAAGATTTGAATAAGTTCACTTGTAGGTAATTGGAGGCCAGTGTTTTTGGAGTGACTGTTATTGACGTTTTACATATTCCATTACATTTAGGTGTGAGAAGGCCTGTAGTGAAGTTAATGATAAGGCAACAGTGGGGGGTTTAAAAAATGCTGTTTGTTTTGGCACTTTCTCATGATGTCATATCCCGCTTTTATTATACCTAATTAGCAGAAGCGTAAACGTCAAGTCCCACCCAGGCATTTTTTCAGGCCGCTCAGAGTACTTACACTGAGGCAGGACTTGTTTAGCCCCTGTAAAAGTTCTGGGACATTGTCAGTCAGGGGGGACGTGTACCAATGACCCCAAGGTTCCTGCAGTGGAATACAGTAGAACCCAATAGTAACATAGCACACAAACAAAACCCAGGTCACTAAAAGAGCACCATGTTATGATTATACAACAAATTACACAAATTTGTTATACATAAGGATTTATTTTGGCGTCTTGAGATTAGGATTTACCAAAAGTGTCATACACTGGAACACAAATAAACCAAAACTATTTCATAGAGCCAGTAGTGGCAAACTAAATAACATGTTTTTTATGGGCTAAGGCGTGTAGGTCTATTAGTAAACCACTTGCTATGTTGAGGTTAGAGTTTGAGAGTGCCAGGCTGCATTGACTTGTTTTTTTTGGTGACTGAGTGTGTGTATGTGTTTGTTTGCCTGTCTCTATGTCTGTGTTTGTTTGAATGAGTATAAGTTGGTAATTGGGACATGTAAGCGAACCCACAAGTATGCCTGCATCCTGTAGTCTTTGTTTGTGTGCTTTTTCTGTGGGTTTTTTCATGCCACTCAGGTCTGATTGTACAAGATTTAGATTTCTGCAGCAATTAGTCAAGCTTTCAGCTTTAATAGGAAACTTTGCCACCAGTAGATGCAGAAGTATGAAGAAAGGGTATGCCTCAACACTAATCAGTTCATGTTTGGAAATGCCATATCCTGGCAAGAAATTTGTCCCCCACGGCATGATACGGATCACCAAAAATTTCCTAGTACTGTTGTGCAGAGAACACAAAAAAGTAGAAATACAACTATTTTAATTCAAAAGTTTCCCAGCAACGGCAATATTTGTGTTGCTATTTTAGTCAATTTTCTTGGAGAAGAATTACATATAACAGTACAGGATGTTCCCAATTTCTCTTGAGTTATGTTGTGAAATTTTGATTAAATCCAAGTGAACTGAGCCCACACAGTCTCAGAGTAGTTGCAATCCAAATCTGTCCTACACTTCAAAAGACCTCTTAAAATCAGCAAGAGATTGGTACCTATTGAAAAATATAAAATAATGTTTCCTTCCAGTGCTGGACATCCAGTACAAACAAGAATCAATAAGTGAAATCAATCAGCAGCATGTCTTTAAGCCTTGAGCTGTTCTGAGAAACTTTGTCATACTGAAATATGAAGAACAATTCCACACTTGCCTCAACTCATTTTCATGCTTGCCGCATACTGTCAACAAATTTGTTGTTATAGGAATCACCAAAACCTTCCATCCAATTTTCAGAGAGCACAAAGAGTAGAAATACAGCAGTTTCAGTACATGGTCTCCAAAGACTAAATGTAAGCGTTTCCCAGCAACTGTTTATTTGTATTGGTCCTCTAGTTTTCTTGGAGAAGAAGTAAGTACAACATTGCAGTATGTTCCAAATGTGTCTTGATTTTCTGTGACGTTTTTATTTTTTATGAAATCCAACGGAACCCATACAGTCTCAGAACAATGACACCCAAAGGTCGTCGTCCTCCTCAGATGACCTCCTAACTTGTGCAGGACTTCTGCTTCCTCTTGATGCTACAGGGTCCAATATAATAGCTCTGGGCCAAGTCCAAAGCAAACAGGAGAATCAATAACTTGAAAACTCTCCATTAATCTGATGTTCCTTTACTTCCCTGCTCGATTAGTGGAAATCTCCACCTACAGCTAGTGCCAACATAAACAAATTCTTGAAGAGAAGAAAGACAGCAAAAGCAGAGAAAGGGAGCGATGCAACTACAGCAACAACACTGCACATAACAAAGGAAAATAATGTGTCTGTCTCAGCAATGAGGTCTGAGCTAAGTCTGGAAGATATGAGATACATTTTCATTGATGGTGTAAGCTGACGACGGTCCCTAAAATCATTCCCTGCATATAAGCACTTTGAAAGCGCCAGTCTGGAGTCAGGAAACGCATGGTGTTTCACCACACTGATGCCTTTGTTTATTTTCAGTCAAAGCTCAGCTTAGTGGTGATGCTGTGGCTACTGTGTCCTAAGGTAGTGAGGTAAGGATCTCCTGAATGTCACATATATTATATGACTTTTAGTTAAAGGAAAAAATCCACACTCAGAAGGAATTCTATTGAAAAATCCTTTTTTGTATCAAAGAAATCAAGCATGGTAACATTTAGGGACAATATCGTCTTTAAGGAGCAATGACTGGGACCTTGCATTAATTTAGATCTTGGGGGTGGGGAGTACAGTCACAGTAATTCATGTGCAACAAGACAATTGCGTTTTACTTTACAAAAATGGACTGTTCATACCAAACTCATGCACTTCCTGTTGGTTTTAGTATATAGTGCCAAGACTTTTTTTTTTTTTTTGCTTTTTTTGCACATCTGGACCTGGCACATGTGCCCACTCCTAATCCTATTTGAAACTAAGTCCTTGGGGCAAAAATTTCGTAGGTGGAGTTGAGTTTTTTAGCATATTTATCACTTTCAAAATAAAAGCCAAGACAAAAAAGTCATAGTTGTTGATGTTTATATTAACTCATTTCCATTACACTTTTTGCTGTGATAAAATGTGATTAACACATCTGGGGTTATGTGGCCAGTATTACTGTCTTGCTCTTCCCCAACTTTACAGCCTCACCCAAATGTGGTTTCTCCAGAATCCAAGGCAGTGGTGATCAAAATGCTAATGTCCACAAACTAGTGGATGATGTCATAGTATCTATATGAATTTAGTTTATACAGTCTATACATCCATTGTTGTTGGTATTTCAGGCACATGTTCATCACATAAAGCAGCAATGGTTATATACAATCTGAGGTGTGACATGAACTCTTCCCAAACTGCATTTTACACATCCAAATACAGATACACAAAAACCAGTCCTTTCCAGCTCATTAGCATTTAGAGCTGACACTGCTCAGATTTATTCCACTCAGTCAATATGTTTTTGTCTTGTGTCACTGAAATGTAACCACAACATGAGATTGAAGACTGTCTGTTGTTCTTGTTTGTCACTTTTCTAGGATCTACCTTTCAAAACAAACACAAAAAGTTGACATTCCACAGATGATAAAAAAGTGCATCCGTTCGGAAAGCTCTCTCCCAATCGGTCGGAAGTGCAAGTGCTTGTTTTGACAGGCTATCTGCTCTTGGCTTGGGTGGTAAGAATAACAAAAACAACTCTAAAGGGGCCCAACAGAACAACATGAGCACATGAACACAAATTAGAGAAACTAGACACAGCATTGGAATTGTGGAGCAGCTCATTCTACGATTAAAACAGATAAGCAAGGTCGTTTACAAAGACAGTCTGTTTCCTGATCAAGTCAAGGATTCACAGTGATCCCACTAACATTTTACTTTTGCCCTTCAGATAAAGCATGTCATACACAATAAGGAGTTATATGTCACATATGGATGATTCAGATTACTTTTTTTTCTTTTTTCTAAATTGTACCAAACTCATAATTAACTGTGATACCTACACTATGGTGTTAACTGACCCCTGACCTCTACTTTATACATCACTGGAAGTTCCAGAGTTGGAGCTTGTAATTTTTTTCTTTTTTAAAATGCTCAGTCAGTTGCTTCCACTATCATTGCATCATAATCTGTTCTTGTTGTCCCCTCTGTTGCTAACAGTTATGGTAAAAAAGCCGAAGATGAGTTTTGTGAGTTCACAATAACCTTGACCTTTGACCACTAAAATATAACCTGTTCATCTTTGACTTCCTGTCGGTGTTTGTGAAAAATTATAAGAAATGAAGAAACAAAAAAATTCTCCAGTATTGTTGACATGTCACTTCTTTAAGACTGCACTAACACAAGTTCACAGTAACCATGAACTTTGATTTTTGACCACTAAATCCATTTTAGTTTATACTTGAAACCAAGTGGTTATTGCTGAGAAATTTTGTTGCCATTTACTAAACCATTCTGCATTTTAAACATTACCAATAGACACTCTTTTATAAGGGCACATGTAAAAACTTTACAAGCCAGATCTCTGATCCTGGTATTTAATGACTGTAGTCAAGAAAGTCATATAGTCTGTATCTTCACTAGGTTTACCTTCATTGTCCCTGATGAATGAATGAATGAATGAATGAATGAATGAATGACTGAGTGTACACATTTGCTGCTATTATAGTAAAAAAAAACAACAACATTAATTTATGATAAAAATGAATGTATGATACAAATGTCCAAGTTCTTGAACCACATTTTCTTTGTCATCCTCTGAGTTATGACTCCTACTCCTCTAGAACTTAATCTCTTGATTTGATAAAACTATTTTCCTTGTTTCTATTATTAACCATCCACCCATGGAAAAAACATGTGTGAATCAACTGGCTCAAATATTGAGATCCACAGCAGAAAAAAACTGCTAACCACCAAAACTTGGTTCCAACTTAGAACTGATAAAAAAGGGCAAATATTTGGGACTCCTAAAGCTAATTTGGTTCTGCTTATCAGTGCCTAAATGCCTGTGTATATCTGTAAGAACTGAATGAAGTTATCTGTAAGGTCTGTGTGGTTAGGAGCTAGGATACACAGCTGATCTTAGGATAGTCTCAGTGTTGGACTGTGGTAAAGTATAAAAATTCTAATTTCACCTTTGCGAAGAAATTAGTAATTTTAGAATTGAAACTGGGAATTTAGAAGAACCGCAATCCATAAACAGAATCAGAGCCGGAGTCAATCCAATACAAAAATTACCTAACCCTGCAACAAAGCTCCTCGTCAACATGACAACAGTAGTACACTAGTGGAAGCATTAAAGACCACAAGTTGTTTTTGTGTATCTTGTGTTCATTATCAGGACTGTGGAGTCACTTGGGATGTAGCCAAACTTACTATCACCTCTGACTTTAAGTAGTAAATCTGAACACCACTCACACAACTGAGACAAAGTGTTACTGGAAGAAGAGATATATTGCTCCCAGTGTAGCCGCTACTGATAGTGATTTACAAGTCTATAATAGTCATTACAATGTGGATTTGTAAGAAGGCTAAAACAGAGACCAGCCTGACTATGAAGTGTGATGCCATCCAAAGTGTTGGCGGAGAAAGTGTGGATAGTCCACTAATTGCCAGACACGGTAGGCTGGACAGCTGTGTGCCTTAGCTTGACGATTTCTGTCACAACACCATTCATCAAACTCAACAGCTCAACCAACAGCGCAACAACAGCAAAGGGAGAGACATGGAGAGAAAGTGAGAGGCTCATTCCACAATGTGATGCCAAGGGGAAAGGCTATCTTGGCCGGTAAATGAGAAACTCATTCAATTACACCCTCCCCCCCCCAGCCGGCCTCTGTACTGTGCTGGCGGAACGAAGCACGGAGAGAAACATTTTAGGCACTGACCGTGTTCCAATCAGACACGGCATTCTGGGTAATTGGACGAGGAAAGCCAGTTTGATTGAGTGGGAGGAAGAATAACAATAGCAGTTATGGTTCTGAGTGCCAGCTGCACGATCATGGGGTCAAACTGAGTTGGCAATCTGCCTCGTGTCATGAATCTTGGCTCATTGAGATTTATTATACGCTCTTTTATGCACTTGGAGCATGTTTGCATTTTTTGTTTTGCATTTGCAATATGCTAAATAGCAAATCTGGAAAGTATATTGTATCAACATCACATGTGTTTTTCTATTCAATGGAGTTTGTACTAATTCTGACCTGATCTCATTTGTTTTATTGTGCGGGCACTGACATTCTGAATGCTGTCCAACTACAACATTCAATTACAATAAGTCAAAAATTACACCGCATGTTATGATTGTTGGCTAGTTTCATTCGCCATACATTTTTCTTCTGCAACATCTATGTTTTTAATCAGATAAAGGCAAGTGTACTTGATACATGTCACTACTTTATGAAGTTTTGTAAATGACTGCAGTGTAGAGGCTTTCACTGTGCTAAATCTCTTTCAGAGACTGGAATAGGCCAGTATGATATGGTCTGCATGGCCATGTTTTTAAAGAAAATATTCAGCATTTTAGGTCTTGTTTAAATTTCATCATATGAATAATCTGTTACTTTCAGGAGTTGTTAGTGATTAAGTGCTCTGACTCATTTATTGGACTCATTTCTTCTTCGGTCAGTAGTTTTAGGAGTTTTTTCAACATATGGAATGAACGTTAGACGATAGATTTAACTGAGTAAACCCCCAGCTCAGACCAAAGATTAACAGTGGAACAAGCTGGAAAAGAGCTGAGTATAATTAGCCTCTTAAAATATATAAAGAGTAGTAATATGACTTGCTGCTACAGTTGCATTTGTAGTATTAATGAAACAGCAAAAATGTGAAAAGAGGCTGAAAATTTTTGTGTATTCCCAGAGCAGGTCAGTCATTCAGAGTTGGTGTTAGCCATACACTGTACATCATAAGTGGACAGAGCCACTGTGATGTAACTCATTGGTATTTTGATTTTTGACTTGTTTTGAGGCTTGGAGTTTGCATTTTGGCCATCACATTCTTGGCTGTTTGGAGTCAGAAGTGTCCAAATGGTGGACATCAAAGCCTTCGGTTTGCTGTAAAATCTTACCAGTAGTGCAATAATTTACAAAAGAACCTCCTGTATGCTTTTTAGAAGATGTAAAAAAAAAAAAAGACAAACAAACAAAAGAAGAAGGCTGCATATGATGGTTATTCTCTCTTGATATAAATAAACTAACAAGCACTAACTGGCCTAAGTAGCAAGCTAGCAAGCAAATAATACATTGACAAATTAATGCTAGCATTAGCTAATGTTTTTAAATTATATTAACTAAATAAGGGTACTAAGTACTGGTTAATGACATGAAGCATTTGCATGACTGAATCAGTCTTGTTGGCATAACGCAAAACATGTTAAAATAGTCTTATAAGAGCCTCTTGTTTCTTACCTATTCAATGATTGTGAATTGAATATCTTTGTGTTGTGACCAAACATGACATCTGATAATGTCATCTTCAATAATAATGGTTTTGGAAAGACTTTTTCCACCATTTGGTAAACCCCCCCCCAAAAAATCAATTGATTGGGCAACAAAATAATCAAAAATGAAAGTAACTGTTGTAGCTTTAGAATGAATAAATAAATAAATGACTCCTGTTTTTATTGTACTTACATTACTTAAATTTGAGATCACTGCATGTGGTCAAAATATTCTTCTCTGATATTAGACATTGTATTGACGCAGACTTTATCAACATCTATGGGTGTATCTGTATTATATATTCATTGTTGGTGCACAGTTTGGCTTTAGTTCTTCCACAGAGCTGAGGGGTCCAGTGCAATTGCAGCGTGTAATTTATAAGATTTAGGAGAATCACATTGCAGAAATCAGAATCAGCTTTATTGGCCAAGTATGTGAACACATACAAGGAATTTGGCTTCGGTTTTTCTTTGCTCATGACGTACAATTTCAACATGAACCCAAACACACTTAAACATCGACCTAATATAAACAAACATTTGACTAGAAACAAGGACAACAATGGGTTGAGATTTACGGTGGATTTATAATATGTACAAAGTGCAAATTGGTGTTTTATACAGTGAGTGGATGTGTACAGGGATCCAGTCTATTAAAAATATATGTTTATGTATATATTATTATTGTGCAAATGGAATGGAAATGGAATATAATTTTCAGTTGCACAAAACCAATACATCTTGTGTTCTTTACCTTTGTTTTCATCCACAGAAGGAGTGGGTCACCATTAACAAATTCAAGTATAAACTGTCTAATAGTTTTCATCTGTTTTTTTCTTTATTTAATGTTTTTCTGCTGCAAAGAAAAAAAAAATCTGGACCAACAGAGTCCTGGTGATGGGGGTTGGGTTGGACTCCTCATTTAGCATTCATCCTAGCTGCCATGCATATATAAGTCTTTGATTAACAGCTGGGGTGCCTTGGCACCATCTTTAGGCCCTCAAGGTGTGGAAAGGTTTCCTAGTCCCCTCTGCCAAATGCACAGAGATGCCTGCTTTTGAAGTTTTAATCATACAGGCATCTGTTTGGATATGGTGAGCCACTGAGAATAAGGATCTAGTTATTCATCAGTAGACTGAAGGTTTTATTTATATGGTCTGTGTACTGTGTATTTTGTTGCTCACCCATGGTTTGGAAATGAGTAAGAGAAGGATTGAAGGATGGCTTTATGGTTGCATTCTTAGAGCCACTTTTAATTTATTATCCATTCCTTTTTATTAAAACGTCCTTTCACATAGCCAGTGCATTTTTTATCTGTTCCGTCACCTCTTGCTATGTAATTGTGTTTTCATATTACCCTTGCTAAAAGACGTTTAGTTTCATTCATCTCTTCTGAAAATCCCCATCTCTTCTAAAGACCTGTCATCTTTGCGTCTGACTTTGAGGTTTGAGGCATTTGAGGCATTTTGTGGTGGAGATATTGTAGATCTTCTCCTTCCACTGCTAATCCCTCCAGGCCTGTGGGTCTCTGTGCTATCACTGCTGCTCCAACAGATATCATCAACTCCAAACCAGGCACATGGAAGCTGTCCCGGTGCTGCTGGTTTATTATCTCCTCTTTGGAACTTTGCCGGCATTAAAGGGTCTGCCAAGTGTGTAATTGAAGCATTGCATGGGATGTACAACACAGAAAGCCCTTGAGCTGACACACAGCAGGTCATAATGAAGAGTAGTGAGTAGGTGGGAAGTCAGCGAGCAATGCGTACAGTACTGTCACATTATGATAATGATGGGAAGGGCTGTGAAGTTATTGAAGTTTGAGCTGATGATTAAATGTCTGACAAATAATTTTCATTCAGCGTATTGTTGTAAGCTGTTAACTGTATGGTACCACTTAAAGTCCAATAATAACATACACCTTATTAAATCAGCCCTTTATTGGCAGGGAATTTTGAGACACAGTTGTTCATAAAATGGCTACTTTAATGGGTAAATCAAAATCTACACTAGTTCTCCACTGAGCTCATAGCAGAAGAATGAAATGCAATGAAAAATCTCCTTAAAAGAACTGCAATCAAATAATGGTAAATAACACGGAAATAATGATCAAATAAGTTATTTCTGCTATCTTCACCAAACTATTTTTATACAATCAGTTGTGCAATGCATTCATTATAAATGTTCTGCAGATTTTTTTTAGTCAAGTAAAAGTATAAAAGTCCAATTAGAAGTGCATTCAAAGTATAAAGCTAAAAGTACCTAGGTCTTAGAAGGTAATGCCTGTTTGTATGCAGATTGAAGTGAACCTCAGCTCATATTAATGTGATCTATAATTTTTCATCTTGTTGCACCAATGGATACACCCTGGGGTGCTGTAAAGGGGGGGTAAACATGACAAATACATGAGGCCCAGCATTTGTGGGGGGCCCATACCGCAGTGGAGGGGGCCCAGTGGATACAGTTTAGAAGTTGTGAAAATTTCATGTAAGATCTGCTGTATAATAGAGGAATAGAAGTCAGGAGTCGGACGTTGAAAGCATGTTGAGTTTCAGTTTCATTTCATGCCAGCGTAAGTTATGTTAGTTATGGACCGCAACCCCCACCCCCAATATGATAATGAATTTTATGAAGGGTCCATAATATTTACCTTATATGGGGCCCACAATTGCCAGCGGCACCCCTGGATACGCCAATATATCATCAATCATGATATAAATAATTCCTCTCAAATGCATTCAGTCTAAAGTAATGACCCTGTTTGAAAGTGCAATGAGTAGAAAGTAAAGTTTTCAGAAAAAAACAATTGCTTTACTAAGTCCAGTTACCAGAAAATTAAAAGTGTTTGTACTTTGCACTTCTGAAATTAGCTAAGGCTGGTTTCACTCATACTCTCGAAGAAAAAATACATAAAAACTGCATATATTTAAGGATTACCAAGACACTTTACTAATATGGTGCTGTATGGTGTTATACATTTACTACATTATGATCGATATATCGTATCAGAATACTTTATTAATCCCAGGGGGGATTATTATGTGTTACAGTTGCTCCATTCAAGTAGAATAAAAAGTAGCAGGAAAGAAATGATCAATTCAACAAAAAAGAAAAAAAAAACATGTATTTGTACACTGTTTGATTAAAATGATTCCACTGAAAACAGGTACAAAACTGGGCTGGTTTGCTATGTGTCGTCAGGGTTCCACAAATTCTAATCAGAAGCAGTTCAGCAAGTAGTTAATTTGGTGTCAAAAACATACAGTATGTGTGAATATTTTAGCTCTTTAATGCCTGAACACACTAACCATAAAATGAAGTGGTATATCTTTATTTCTAGCCGTCTCCTCCTTATGTGTAAAGGTTGTTCGTTAGTGTTTCTGGGTGTTTTTCGGCCTCTTATTAAGCGTCTGCTTGAAGTAGTATTTGGCCACAGTGGTTTCTGCGTTAGTCATGAGTCAGTGGTTGGTGTTAGCGACAGTGGAGATGCCACCAAACGGAGCATACGCATGCATACCCACTAATAACACCCTCCCAAATAGCCTCCACATATTTCTGGTCAGAGTATTAACATAAAGGCAACCACATGAGCCAGCGTGTGGGAAGGGGCTGCCCTTTACTGAAACTCTCAGTATGCACCTTACCATTCAAGGAACACAGTGCACAGAGCAGCAGCTAAATAAGAACAAACACGATATGATGATGATGATGATGGACGAAAACACAGAGAAGAAAAAACACCTGAATTTAGAACGTCTGAAAAAAAATCCTTTTGCACCGGAACATGTGACAGTGGATTTAGTGATTCATCATTTGTTAAAGGTGCTTTATGAATGCATGTTCATGTGCTTATAAGATGTTTGTGTTGCTGTCTGTTTTGTGCTGGCAGACTTTATTATCCAGGCACTTTGAAGCACTTGGAGATTTTTTTTTAAGGATTCAGTAAAAAATCGCCTTGAACGCACCACACTGGACCTTTTTATTTACGGGTATTATGCATGGGGGCAGAACCCATGGGGATCAGCCATTGCCAACCAGAGGTGGCATACCATCATTGATTCCAGGTGCTGGAGTGGGAGTAAACAAGTAGCAGTCAGTGAGCAAGATTGAGTGGAAAGCATGTATTCGCACTTCTTGTTTGTGCAGCCTTACACTCCGCCATTGTCCTAGGGATGTGACCCAGCATTGGGTCATCTTAGACTAGTGTCTGCTACACAGGGTCAGTGACCAGTCCATCGCAGTCCAGGTAATCTGATAATACAATGAGACTGCATCAATACCAGTGCGTGAACAGCCTGTGAAGGATGCTACATGTCATGACCATGCCTGACTGACGGAGCAGCAACTTAGTACTTGCACGTACTTGACAACGGGCTATAACAAAAGTTACCTGATGGAACCGCTAGCATTATACATGATCTTTTGAAATAGTTAGCAATGAAAATTCACTACAGGTACCCTTTAAAGGGGTCATATTTTACCAAACCCACTTTTATTAGTCTTTGGTTTATTTATTTGTGCATTTGGACCCTAATAGTTCATAAAGTTTGAGTTTGAACCCTCCAGGTGCTGCAAAGCTATCTTTATATTCAGTTTGGCAAAAACCAAGTGGATTTCTACAACCCGTTTTAATTCTGGCTACATTTGCTACGTCTGTAACTAGTAACGTCACAACATTTGCACATATAAGGTCAAGACTTCCGATGAACATTTCTCTGAGTACGCCATAATTGTTTATCAGCAGCAGCGGTTGTAGTAAAAACTGAAAATATGTCCAAACTTTGAGCCAGTTACCTAAAATGTTTAGTTGTTTGTTGAACGGGACAGAGCAGCACAGCCAACAACCTGGAGGGGGTGGGGCGTGAAGCGGCTTATTTACATTTAAAGGGCCAGTGCTCAAAACCACCTTTCTGATGTCATAAGTCAGAAATAGGGTTGAAGATGGACCTGTGGAGTTGAATTAATGAAGAATTCAGACCCAAGCAGAGCATTTACAGTTTATGTACACCACAGGGAAATGTTTGAAAATGCATAATTCCATTTAAGAAAAAGCAAAATATCACTCCGGTAAATGTGAGTTATTATTTCAATAGAAAACAGTTAGTGAGACTACACCTCCAGGGAGCATAAAGCATACTTCTTTTTAGTATCCTCTGGCATATAATGTGAAAGATAGAACTGTTACATGTTTTTACCACAAAATTGATGCAACTCCTCTGCTGTCAATAATCAGACACTAAGCTAACATCAGTAACAAGTACAACTTCAGTCTGTTGGGGATCCATCCACTGGATCTTTGCAGCTGATTGTTCAGAAGTTTCTTTTACACTGCATTTCCATGGAAGCCCAACTAAAAGCCAATGTAGTGACATGTTAATTAAAGGATCCAGGGAAGGAGGCTCATGTGTTCTCTTTAACACATGAGCCTGACGGGTTGCACTGACAGCCAGGAGCAGGCGTACTGAACCTTCCCATACGGTGAACCAGAGCAGCAGGCGGGCAGCGCTGGGAGCTTTGAGGATCACAGAAATCAGTCTATTCTGTCTCTGTCCTCCTCTGTAATTATAGCAGTGCTGCCAGAGCTGCTTGAAGTTTAGCCAATTAGACAAAAAGACCAGAGCTTTCTCTCCTGTGGTCACACCCTTGCGTGTCTCTTCTTTTTTCACCTCTTGTATTTTACAGTCTATCATGTGTAACTATTACGTCCTTTCTGGATGGAGAATACAGAAAAATCACCCACCACCTCCTCACACACATCCGTTGTTTCCCTCCCATCCCTTTCTTCTTTACGATATACCCATGACATTTCTGGCTTTTAGTCAGTAAGTAAATGGATATCTGCACTACTGACTTCATCTTGGCTCCCTCTGCTTCTTTAATTCTTTTTTTAAATTTCCATTTATTGTTTGCTGAGTTTTTATCTACATACCCTCTCACCCTTGAAACAGGATAACACCAAACCAAGACATTGTCAGATTGTCCTCCACAGAAAAGCTAGCAGATGTTCATGTTGTTGTGTTTTTCTTACTTGAGAAAAAATAAAGATATGTTTCTGTGACTTTAATGTCTTGTCTAATTGTATGTGGTGGATTGTAAACGGTGGCTAAAGTTAGTTTGGGAACTGTAGCCGGTGTCTGGGGCAGACTCAGCAGCCTGGTTTGCGTTGCCCAGTGTTCTCTGGTGGTTTTCGACCTCTGGCAAGAAGTTGCACAGTCTGAAGGAGAAATAATTACAATTGTAGAGTTTTTCTTCTTTAAAAAAAATACTCCACACCATCCTGCCCTCGTTCCCTGTCCTGCTGATGTAGGGTTTTGAGGAACCCTAGAATTGAGGGCTGTTTTTAGTGGTTGTGTGTGACGTTGTTCGTTATTCAATTTAGTCATGTCACTGAAGCTGGAGCTATGTTGGTAGAGTGCTGGCAGGGCATAGCAATGTGTGGGATGTGTGTATTTTAAAGATTAATCTTTCTAAACACAAAGCAGCATGGCTATCTTAACCCATAAAGACCTACATATCCACCGTTGACTAAAACCATCTACCAGTGTAAGTGTTTAATACCTGTTGATCCATTAATCCTATCAATACATGTAAATAATTGGTGTAAATGCAGTTTGTCATCCTTTCATGGTCATCATATATGACCCATTTGGACGTTCAGAGGCTCCATAGTTACCGTGGAAACACTGTCATCTTCTACAACTTTGATTCACCAGTAAAACCCATGGAGTTGGATCAATGACAGTGGATGGAGACGCTTGGTTTATGTTCAGTTAATGATATACTTTGTTAAAAGTCACTTTTTCTTCAGTTTTGTCTGTTTCTGATACAATAACCATCAACTGTAATCTGAGTTTTTATGAACATGAATTAAATGTAGGAAAATATATGATTTTCACTGAAAAAAAATGCAAAATAAGGAAGATAATATTATAATAAATGGTAATAAATCACTTAAGAAATGTAAAATATAGAGGAAAAATTCATTTAGAAACAGAAAAGTAGCACTGGGTCTTCATGGGATAACTTAAGCACAATCTTTTCCTGCTAGTCAGCTTGATCTTTTGAGCTGTTTTAAAGGACGTTGTGGACATCTCTGCCCCTTATCCGTAAGTTACTGTTCATGTGTTAAGAGTTAAAGTTGGGCTTATACCATGAAATAAACAAGTGCAAGCCAAAATGCATGGATTAGACTTCATTTGAAAAGCAGAATTGGAGAAGATGATGGTTGGAATAGCTGAAAATACTTGAATTACACTGCATAGTCTGGCAAAAAAAAAGTCCCAGACTCTCATTTTTCTTTGGTCTGCCTCTAGCTTTGATTACAGCATGCACTTGCCATGGTGTGGTTTTGATATGTTATGCACTGTCACAACATGTATTTGTGTCATTGTTTGGAGGCATAACATTGCTGAAGTTGGACCCGATCAACTGAATCAACCCCAGATTGTAACACTACCTCCACAGGCTTATATTGTAGGGACTAGGCATGATGGGTAATAACTTCATCTGTCTCTTATCAGAACACATGACCTTTTACCATTAGAACACAGTCCAATCTTATGCTCTCTATCAAACTAATGGTTGTTTAACAAATAGAGCTACTCCCTTCATCAGTTAAAGAGTTAAAGAACATGTCGCAGCTGAAACATATTAATGACTATGGGAATTATCCAATCCAGGTGCAGTTTATGTGGCTCTGTAGTTAAGCACACAAATTTAGACGGATTACTAGTACACCGGCCAGCAGCTATGATTGAGCCCCCATAACTTTTTGGCTAGATGTTGTACAAAGGAGTTAAAATCAATTATAGCTTATATGTCTTACTTACTTTACAATCAGACAGTATTTTTTCCAATGGGAACTGACGCACCAAGCTCTTTTTTTAACACAAAGAATCTACCAGAATACTGCTACCTCTGTTTATCTTTTCTGCAATACTGTGACTTAAATATTTTAACATGTTAACATGGAAGCAAACTAATAAACTGATTTACTAATCAAAGCAGCAGTAGACCAACTTCTGCATTATTTGTGATTGAATCACTGTTTTACCAAAGCACTACTTAGTTAAACACATTTAAAGGAGTGATATTTTGCTTTTTTAAATGGAATTATGCATTTTAAAACATTTGGTCTACGTAAACTGTAAATGCTATGCTTGGGTCTGAATTCTTCATTCATTCAACTCCACAGGTCCATCTTCAATACTATTTCTGAGTAATGACAGCAGAAAGGTTGTTTTGAGTGCTGGCCCTTTAAATGAGCCACTTCGTACCCCACCCCCTCCAGGTTGTTGACTGTGTTGCTCTGTCCCGTTCAGTCACTTGTGTTTGTTAATACAACCAACAACTGAACATTTTAGGTAATCGGCACAAAGTTTGGACATATTTTCCGTTTTTACTACAACTGCTCCTGCTGATAAACAACTATGTCGAACTCGGAGTAATGTTCGTCGAAAGTCTTGACCTTATTTGTGTAAATATTTTGACGTAACTAGTTATAAAACATAACAAATTAAGCAGGAATTGAAATGGGCTGTAGAAATCCACTCGATTTTTGCCAGTATGAATATAAAGATAGCTTTGCAGCACCCGGAGGGTTCAAATCCAAACTTTATGAACTATTAGGGTCCAAATACACAAATAAATGTACCAAAGACTAATAAAAGTGGGTTTAGCAAAATATGACAACTTTAAGACAGAAAAAAATGCTAAAAAGAGTGTTGAAAGTTTGGCTGAAATTCCTTAAATGGCAATAGACTAGTTAAGCACACAACTTTGGGTGGAATAACATTAATAATAGTGCTCCAAGCAGCTACAATTGGACCCCCACACCTTGAAGAGCATGAGGGTGGGCTGAAGTTGAGAGGTTTTATGACAGCCTGTAAAGATCTGTAGTCCTGGCCTCATGTTGGATGTTACGCAAAGAAGTTAAATATCACTTCCCATTTCCAAACAGCAGGAGTTTGAGGATCATTGGACCCCGTACATCTGAGTCAAAGCAACTTACTGTATGATGGAAAACCAATATCAAAACATTTTTAGGTCCAAACTGTACATTGCAGAGGTCTTAAAAAGTCTGAAATGGAAGTTGCTCTGGTCAATTCATGAGGAAGAGCTTAATGTGCAAAGACTATAAATGACTTTTAACAACAGTAGAAAACACTTTGTAATTTATTTGAAGTTACAACCATTTTAGTTCCACTATGAGATAACTATGTGAACATGTTATCGTGAAGAAACATGAAGATTTGAAGAATCTGAAGCATTTCTCTTGGGTAATGAAGAGAATTTTATTATAATTTTCTTATCTTATAAAAAATAAAACCTACAAAAGTAAGATTGGCTGTGTCTTCAATGAGCTGAACATAGTATATTAATAGATGGATGATAAATAATGTTGACTTAAAACAATGAAGCAGAATAATAAGCTGAAAGGACTATGAGACAGAAAACATTGCAAACAAGTATTTTAAGTTTTAACAGCTGAAGCCATGGAAATCCCCTAAGTGGATGAAGACTAGTTAAAGTTAAATTTGGGGCCTGAAACATAACTAGAAAACAACTGTGTGATTGCTGAGAGCTGAAAGCTCTGCTTGAAAGCTGCTGAAAGTGCATCTGAGTTGCTGTAATAAAAGTTAAATGTTGTCTTTAAGGCTAAATTGGTTAAACATATGAATTAAGTAAAAATATCATGGCTTAAATAACTTGGCATGTTGAAAACTGCAGCCCTTTAGAGACTGATGATCTACAAACGTGTCTGACACAAAGAATCTACACAAGAAGCATGAGTATTAAAAGGATTTATGGCATCTCTAAGTGGAAATGAACAGATCGAAGATATAAAGAATATATATTTACCAAGATGCCAAGATGAAGATAAAGTACTTCATATCTTCAGAACTATCAAAGATACTATCTTGCAAAGTGAATTGCAGCAGTTTCCTACTTAAACAGACTATTTTACACTTCAGCTCAAATGACTGAAAATTATTTTGGGTGTCATAATAATAATAATAATAATAATAATAATAATTGAACATTGAACAAGGTAGTTAACTAAGTAACTGACTGACTGACTAACTATCCGTTAAGCCTTTCAAATGAGCATGAAGTGTTAGTTGCATAATTCAATATTACTTCCTAGATTATTAAATAATTTTTTTTCTCCTCACAGCAAATCCTGCGTCACTCTCGTTCTAACGCCAGCAAGGTCATTTTCCTCATCACCGATGGATACTCCAATGGCGGGGACCCTCGGCCGGTCGCTGCAGCTCTGAGGGAGCGTGGTGTTGAGATCTTCACGTTGGGAATCTGGCAGGGTAACATCAGAGAGCTGCACGATATGGCCTCGCAACCCAAGGAGCAGCACTGCTACCTGGTCCACAACTTTGCAGAATTTGAGGCCTTGGCGCGTCGGGCACTGCATGAAGGTAAGATAAGACGGTGATGGATGACTGGGAACAGCTGTAGAGATAAGAGAAACAAAAGCTGTGTTTTTATGATAGGATTCATAGGATTTTACTCATTTCTACAAGTATCACAAAAAGACATCGTCAGTTTCACCAAGGAACTTTCTGATGTTTTTTCCCTCTTAAAAATAATTGAGACACTCAATCAAAAATGGAGACACCAAATGTTTTTCACTTTCACTTTTTTGAAAACCTCATCTTTTATTTGATGAATACAAGTTTTTCTTTCATAATATTTTTTAAATAATTAAAAATAGAAACAAGAGAATTTCAAAAACTGTCCAAAATTAAAAAAACAAAAACAAAAACTTGTCTGTTACGAAAAAGAGCCATGGTTTTAGCACTTTACTTTTATTTCAGTTAATGGTGTATTTTCACTCCTACTTTCATAGTTTTTACTTTTTTGGAAAAAAAAAAAAAAGAGTTAAAGTCAGAAAATCAGAGATTGAACAAAACTTTTTAGACATATCCATTGTGCATCTGTATAAGACGTGTGTTAAAATGTAATATCTCAGAAATGGTTTGACATAATGTCTTTAGATTTAGCACCAACATTCACATGGACACAAAATGAAATTAAACGATTTTGTGGGTCAAAGGTCAAGGTCATTGTGGCTTCAACAAAACCCATTTTTGGCCATGGTAAACAAGAGAACTGCATAAACAGATTGATATGCAAGGATATTGGAGGCATATAACTGAACTGCCGATTCTTGGTTAATAAATTCTAATATAGAAAACATTTAACTCACAAGACTGATCAGCTGTTTGTTATAAATGGTGAAAACGTATCTGCCACTACAACAATGTATTGTAAACTCATCCATGGAAAAAAAAACATCACAGTGATGTACAGTTACAGAAAAAAATATTAGACCACCCTTGTTTTCTTCAGTTTCTTGTTCATTTTAATGCCTGGTACAACTAAAGGTACATTTATTTGGACAAACATAATGATAACAACAAAAATATCTCATAAGAGTTTAATTTCAGAGCTGATATCTATCCATTTTCCATGTTTTCTTGATAATAACCAAAGTCACTTCAGTTCTTACATCAATAATTATGGCATTGTACTGACAAAAACAGTGCTTTCAGACATTCCATATTTTCTTTTCTGTCTGTTTTAGTCACATGATAAGCACAGGAGTTAGTACTTGATTGCATAATCATTGTTTTTGATGACTTTTGATGGTCTAATAATTTTTTCCACGACTGTAGATGAAAACCAGCAACTGAATGCTCCATTTCTACTGTTTGTTAATGTAGCCTGTAGCAAACCACACTACACAGTTTATCCACTCCATACCAGTTATAGGAAACACATATAATTCACATCTTTTTTAACATAATTCGGAAGTTGCGTTTAATTTTTCCCTTTATTTTTTGAGATTTCAAATTATTGCTTCCAATTCACAACTCTATGGAAACACAGCAATACATGTACTTGTTATCAATGGGACTCAGTTTTCAGCCACAAAGATATGTGATATTATAATTCATTGTCTGCCCCTAGAGAGTTCCAAGTTCCATCGAACCTCTGTGTTGTGGGAAATTAAAGTTGGGAGTGCCACAACTTCACCTCTGTGTCTTTGAAGCCTCAGTTCTCCCATCATCACTGGTTGCCCTGCAGTAATATTTCTTCAGTGAAGGTTTTGACCTCGTTCAAAGTTCAGTGTTTCTTAAAGGGAAAGGGATAATATTTTAAATTCATTTTGACAATGTGCATTTCACATGCTCTCTTCTGTTATGTCGTGCCAACTGCCATTACAACTGCCTCACTTCCATACAGGAGGCCTTTTTTTTAACACACTGTAAGGGGACTTTCCACATATTGCCTCAGTCATGGCTTTAAAAGTTAACATATCACCATAAAACGTCACGGGCAAGTGCAGTGTTTAGTGTAAAGAAGTTGTAAATCACCCACATTGACTTCCACACAGAGGAGGGTAGGTGTATTAGTGGGGAGAATGAAAACCATGGCATATCATATCAGCACCTCAGCCTCCTGTATGTGTCACGCTCTGTCTTTTAAACCTGAGTTCTAGCTCCACAAACAAACACACATTCAGCTCTTCAACCCTTATGCCTCCCTCAGGCATTTTTGTCCATTTTTGTCCTTTTTTTTTTTTTCATTTGTTGGTCATTTTGGCTGTGTTGCAGCTATTTGCATGAAATTTGGCAGACATGTTTCTTTTTAGTTATATTTTTATATTTTTGGAAATCCATCGTCTTTTACTCTTCGATGTGTTTTATTTTCCCATGATGCATTTTGCACCCTCTGGTCACCCTCATTGACAAAAACGTCCATGCATAAAAAACTACTATAAAATCATCATACATCAGAATTTTTTCTTGCAACTTCCCCCCTGCTCAAAACTACCAAACATTCAACAGTTTTCAGGATTTTATCCCTGTAAGTGCCAGTTTAATAATTTGTATTCTGAGTGATTTATTACAAAAATTCAAGTTTTGATCTTGAATTTCTGAAAAATACAACAATGTATTCAAATTAAAAATAACTCTACGTAAAGTTTTTTCAGGTGAAATATAATTTTGATTCACTTCAGTAATTATTTTGAATAAATTATTTATTTTCGTTTTTCACTTTCATATATATTTTAATATTTGACTTTTTTTTCAGTTGCATGTTATATCTTTTAAGATTCAGATCTTATTTTTACAGTTTCAAATCAAATTTTTTCGCTGAGATCTTTTTTTCGCTTTCAAATCTTTTTTTCAATTTCAGATCTCTTTTTTTCTCTTGTAAAACTTTTGGCCTTGATGTAGCATGGGGGGCATGGCCTCAACTGAGAGGGACGTGGAATCATGAGTGACAGCATAACAAAAGGCTTAGGGACCTTCCCCACTCATGTGGTCTTCAGGGAACGTAGGAACTAAAACAATTCAGACTCAACACTTTACATACACCATATTCACATCACTGGTAGTGAAAAAACTGATGCCAGTGAAAAAATTACATTTAAAAAGCTGTTTTAGACAGTACTGAGCGCTATTTGTGGTATAAGAGTGATAAATTATCTCAGCTTATTATTAACACAACTTATAGATCACAGTAGATCTACAATTGCACAAAATATTTCGTGACTGGCAGAATATTGTTAAAATTGCACTGACTTCTCCCAAGACATTTCAGGTTGTTCATATTTGTTCAGGTTATTTATTGTGAAAGGATAGTTTATATTTGGAGTTGCCATTATTTATAGGCCATTATGCTATTATACTCTCCCATTGGTCCTGACCTTAAATGAGTTGGACACCCTTGACTGTTAATATCTTCAGTGTAATTTTTGCCATTCCCAAATTCATCCCACTGTCTGACAACCCTGCTATAAACCATGTCTCACCTCTGATTTACAGCATTCCTTAGCGACTACTGTGTTCTGGAAAAAGATGACATTGCCTCAAAAACGTTCCTTGCATCTGTAGAGCTTATGCACCCTGGCACTGACTCACACCAACTTTTTAACAACCCATGATGTTGTAGCTATGTTGTCTCAGTAGCTGTTTCTGTCCATGTATTTTTATGCACAATTTGAGGACGTGGTTGAAAAAAGATCCTAGACTTGGCAAACGTTTCTTATTGCTCACTTGTTTTTGCTTTTTTGTATTTCATGTGCTCAATGGGAGATTCAGAGACTTTTTCTGAATATGTTTTAATGTAGCAAACATTTAAGTCAGATTAGTAGTTTTTAATGCACATTTTTATCAGGAAATCTGAAAAAATGCCAAAAGTATCAAAATAGTTTTTGACATTTTTATGGGAGAGGAGGAAAGTTCTTCTTTTTCTTCTTCTTCTTCTTCTTCTACAAACAAACTATAAATCCTATATTGCAAATGTTAGATACAGGCTTTGACAAACTGGAAGGGTTTGAAACAGTAATATAAGAGTAAGAAGTATTCAATGTCTACTAGCAGTTCAGAGGGCAAAGCTAAAGCTAGCTTCTGGGTCAGAGAGATCTAGTAACATACTGTATATCCTCAACAGCTCAGCTAACACATTATTCTACACTTTTGACTGGCAACCTAAAACTGACTATGCTGTAGCTTCAATCCAATCCAACTTTATTTGTAAAGCACTTTAAAACAACCACCATGGACCAAAGTGCTGTACAGAAGAATAAATAAAACCTACATAATAAAATACAGGAATAGATTAAAGACATAAAAAGCTATACAGTTTAAAAACAACAAATAATAAAAAACAGTAAACCAATACCAAGTAAAATAATTGAATAAAAATAATAAATGTAGTTTACAGATACATACAGATAGTTTATTTTCTACCCTATTAAGGTAATGAATCAAACATGGAAGCGCACCACTGCCTATCTCTTAATAATTCCATAACAATGGATCAAAATACATATCAACATGCATTTTCTTACGCATATTATCTGAAAATGTAGTTAAAATTCATGATACATTTGCATGGAAACCTGTCTTATGTTTCACAGTTGGTTCCCTGACGCCTTCCCACATATTCCCATAAAAAGTGAAAACAGGGTTTGTAGTCGCAACAGTTATATTAGATGGAAAATGGCTACTTTATTACTATCAACATAATAACATAGTCTGTGGTGCCACCCTCTGACAATACCGTCTAGTTTATGCACACTGTTTTTTCTGATTTGCAGCATTTCACATCCAAGTTTCAAGTTCACTTCATGATTATATGGCAACACATTTATTGCTGCTCTGCTCAGAAGTCACCTCTATGTTGTAATAATACTCAAGATGCACACAGACGAACACAGTTAAGATGCATAAGGTGTGTTGGGTTCAACTAGATGATAAAGTGAATGTGCCTCTTGGTGTTTGTTTCTTCTTTTCAGACCTCCCCACAGGCAGCTACATACAGGAGGATTTGTCGCAGTGCTCGTCTCTGTGTGAAGCAGGCAGGGACTGCTGCGACGTCATGGCCAGCTGTAAGTGTGGCACGCACACTGGACAATACGACTGCATCTGTGAGAAGGGATACTACGGCAAAGGGCTGCAGCATGAGTGCACAGGTACAACACATGGGCTTAGAGCTACTTGGTACACACATTTCACAGCCTTTTCACTCCAGTAATATTCACTTTTATAACTCTCCTGTCCTTGTCTATTTGTTACTCATTGGTAGTCCCCATCATGTCGTGTTACCCCCAGGTTTGAAATATACAAGGTCCTGTGATTGTCTGCGTGGACATACTTTTTCATCACTTAATGAATGACAAGTTTGTTTCTTCATGTTCTCATTCTCTAAGCTATTCGAAGTACTGTTTATAATGACCATTTCATTGAGATGCATGAATATTCGATAGATTTAGAAGATGACTATTAGCTTTTTGTATATATACAGCAGAGCTATTTATATATCTGAGAAAATATTTGATTTGAGCTTGATTCAGTCATGGTGTGTTACTCAAAAAAAAAAGAGGTAAAAGGTGCTGAACTGGTTGAAAAGCTCATTAGGAGACAGGCATCATTTTGTAAAGATACATGGTCAATACAAATCACAGTATATGGATATGTTGTGGAGTACCACAGAGGTCAATCTTGGATCCCTTTTTTCTTTTTTTGTTAATGATGTGGGTATCAAAGATAGGGAAACTTGTTCCATTGTGAATGACTCTAATATGTTTTGCTGTAGAGAGAGCAGCTCTTGGAGGTGGTTACAAATGAAATTATTGAATTAAGATAGATTGGCCTAAACAACTCACTAATTTGAAGAAAACCAAACTAATTATATTTGTCAGGCAAGGATAAGCAATATTAACATAATGTGAAAATAAATAGGCCTATCTAGGTGTGGTAGTAGACAATAAATTCTGCTGCAAACCTCACAAGCTACAGTACATACAAGAAAATTTTGTTCAGGATAGTTCATGGAAAATATTAGATATTTGATCATAAAATGTCATGCATTAGGTATTGTTCACTTCTTTCAATACTGTGTAGAGGTGTGATATAACACAAACAAACCCTAACCATTTATTTGGTATCCATGTAAACATTTAAGTAACTAAGTGCTTGTAACTGCAGGTTTTGTCTCAAAATTGATATTTTGCCAGTTATAGCCAAGAGTTAATCCCATGCCCTCTTCCTAAAATGAAATGCTTTTCTTTATATCTAGCCCTTATTGCTTGGCTCTAGTACTTTATTTTATGGCTGAACACCTACGTCATTTTAGATAAGGGCCTCAGTGAAAGTTGTACTGTGTCTGAGAGGGAGACCATATAGGGAAGAACTAACTGACAAGTCTGGACCTGTAAATGTATATGTTAATGTGTATTCACATATGGAACTGGATATAGTCGGACTGTAACGGTGTGAGCTCAAACTTGAAAATACATTTCTGAAGTTATAGAGTCTATGAACACAGGATTGGAAATTAAAAAATTGAAACTGACTGAAAAAAGTTGACACTGATAAGTCTTTGAAATGTCTATTCTTTACTTTGTTAATGTTGCAGTAGTAGCGCAGGAGGTCTGTGACTTACATGTAAGGTCAGGGGTTTATATATTATTTTTATTGCATATATAATCACCAGACTCACAGAGGAACATTACTGTCTGTGTGATTTCTGGTGAGCACAATGTCAACAGATGCACTTGGCACTGTTTGTTTGAGTAACCGCTGTATTAAACCTCAGTCACTTTACACAATTCACTCTCAAAGTGAAGATAAATAGCACCGCTGTTGAAACTGAAAGAGCCATAGTAAAATCCTGGATAATAATCTAATAATGGTGAACAATGGGCCATAATGCTGGTTGTATTTTCCTTCCAGGTCTTCCTCTTTGTGCCCACATGTTTTTAATGCAACCCTAGATAACAAGCAGAGAAGGAGACAAGACAGATGAACCACAGATAAGATTACATAATTCATATCAACTTCTAAAAGTCAGAGACAGAAAGAAAACAGACAGAATGGACGAGTATTTGCTAAATGAGAGCCACAAGACAGGGCATCAGGGACATGGTGCCAAAAGCCTTCTTAATTCTGTTCAGGTGTTTCTGAGACTGGAGCCCCACTCTGCTTATTAATCTGTTGTAATGGTTTAATTAATAGCAGAACGCAGACTGTGGAGCTGGCTCAGTCAGCTCGAGGAAGGAAGGACACAGCGAGGCGCTGCAACCACAACCCAGGACTGCTTCCTCTGTCTGTCTCTTTTTCTCCCATATAACAAAGACTCATGGGAGGGGAAATGGCTGGTTGTGAACACTTGATTTTCTGTGAGTTGTCAATTTCATGTTATAGAGGAGGAATGGCGATACAGACTTAGATAAAGTACACAGAGTGGACACACACTGAACAGCTGAATAGAAACATGAAACACAGAAGTAAATGATGTTAAAGTAAACGAATGTGTTTGACAGGACAGATGACCACAGACTGTTGGCCAGTGCAGAAGGCCTAGGACCTGTCTTCAAAAACCAGAACTTTCTGTTACAGCTCTATTTGTCAGTCTGGGCTGCACTCGGGTTAGTTATATAAAGCATGGTTTTCAGAGGTTTCAGGTGCCATCTGGGTTCTGGGGGGTGGGGGGGGAGTGCATAAATAACACATTTAACCCTGCACTTAGAATCTAAGGTCTTTTCATTTTATCAAGACATGTTTGAGATGTAAATAAATAAATAAATATATAAACAAAAAACTATATGGACAACATACATATTTACAGCAGAGTGGATTTCATGAAATTACTTAATGTTATTTAACATAGGTGTTAGTTGTGTGTTGGTGTTTTCAGTGTGTTAGTGGTAAATTTAGCCCTGTGAGTCTCAACATTGTCACCGTATAAAGTAGAAAAAAACTCAAGACGGTGATGGTCAAAATACCAGACTCCCAAATGGCATTCCACAAACTAATATGTGACCTCATATTAGTATAGTATAGTATAGTATAGTATATTAGCTTCATATTTAAATACCACTCTTTGAAAATGCAATACAAGTAAACAAATAAACTTTGTCCTGTTTTGTCTTAGGTAGTCAAACTATCACAAGGCAAACCACTTGAGTCCACGTCTAATTGAGACAGCGCCGTCTGTTGGAGTAGAGGCCTATAACAGTACAGACTCATAGTCATTCATATAGGCTGCGTTTTACCCATGCGCCCACAGTGAACATACTCGGGCAGGTATAAGTGTCTGTGGTTCACGGTGTGGATTTGTTGGCAGGCTCCACTATCAACCCTGTTCATCTCAGGTTGGTTTTGTTAAGTGGTGTGAAATTCCAGTATATAGGTTGTTGAATTCTACATTTATTGACGGTTTTATCCTCTAATAACTGTTGGGGCCCTTTTGAAGTACCGCTGGCTCCAAAACCAATTAGATTTTTAGCGGCGAGAGCAGTACGTAACCGAGGAAGGTAGACGTAAACTGGTGTCTGCAGAAAAAACCCAGAGCCTCTCTTTAATATTCTGTTGCTTTAACCTCAACGGGCTTGGCTGAACTGGAGGTGTTGTGTGAATTATGGGTACACTGTGTGCTCTGCCAATGCCAGGGCTGTTGAGTGGCAGACAGATGAAGCTACGGACTGAAACATTTCTGTCAGAGCAGTTCTGGTTGGTCTCGGTGGCATGTGGCTTCAGGTAGTAGTCTAGACTTGAAATATGAAGAGGTTTTATGGCCTTTGTTTTCTCACATTTAACAGTCTTTGACACATCTGCATATATTATGAGCAAACCTCCTGTCCTGTCAGTGGGTTATTATTATCATTGGCTAAAGGGCTCTGTTAGAAACACTATCCAAATCCCTAAAGCGTACTGCGTTGTTGGTTATGAATCTGTCGACAGCCAAGTGAAACAGCCTCTTCCACCAAAACATGTCTGGAATTCCAGCAGATAGAGATGAGCTGTGTTCCTGCCGAGCTGGGTTTACTCTCACAGGCCAAACAGGACGCCGTTGTCTCCTCTTCAAATACCGATCCCAATATCGACATCACAAGGGATCGCCAGAGGAATTGGACAAATGGGGTGAGAGGCTCAGGAGAAGTGGTTTTTTGGGGGGGAGGGATGTGTTTTTCTCCTGTCACACATTCTGGCTTATCAGGCTCTTCTGCAGCCCGTAAGAATGACAGGAGATCTGGACTGTGTTAATGTGGTGTCAGCTCTGGCTTTGTTCTTCTCAGGACGCTTCGGCTTAAGCTGAGTAGTGCAGAGACAGGGCAGACGATAGTGCTGAAGCACTGGGGAAAGAAATCTAGGCAAAAAAAATTGATAATGAAAAAACAAGGCGAGGACAGATTTAAGGAAATGAGTTTGGGCTGCGTGTGAGCACACCATAATTTTTGTTATATAATCCTGATTTTCCTTGGAGATCAGCTGGTTTAATTTTATATCATAGTATGTCTTTGTTGTATTCAGAGTTTTTTTTTTTCCACATTGTCAAGATTTAATGATTTTTGTTATTGTTGTCAGTTTATTAGAATTTAGTAGGACATACAGAGAACTGAGATATCGTTTCTCTCTCACCTTGCAATAATTTTGAAAAGCCATGCAATAAAAAGAGGTAAAAATAGAATAAGAATGAATAAGTGGTGTAAAGAATAAACTATGATAGAATATAAAGCATCTTTCAATGTTTACTGTCCATTATGTTGGGATGAATAAATAAATGCACTTGTATAAGATCAATATAGAAACTTTTTGTAATGTACTTCAAAGATAAAGTATGCCAAATCTGTCAGACATTGATTAGATGAATTAGAAAACAAATGACAAAAGTGCTGCTTGGCTGAGGTCGGCTGATTTTCAACATATGATACATTGTTATTACATATATACATAGGTTAATGTACATTTAAATGTATAAATGTTACACAAGACGGTGTGTGAAAAGTGTGTTTTGAAAACTATAGCCTTGCATTTTTAACCACATTTTTCTTCATTAGTGACCCACATTTAAATACATTTGCAGAGCAAATCAGTTATGTTGATACACTGTATGAACCAAAGTATTGAGATATGTTGAATTCAGGTGTTTCTTTTCTAACAGGGGTCTGGGACACAAAACAATAATTACAAATGTCATAATGTAGTTTTATATTGTGATGAATATCATTTCATTGGTTAATTTTGTTTAAATTGTTATCCTTAAGGAAATATTGATGTTTGTATCTCAAATCTGCATGAACAGGACATCTTATAAGCTGTAGACATGTGTCAGGTTTTTTATTGAATTCTTATATTGTAATAATCATAACTGTACAATTGAATGTACATAATATATAACAACATAGTTATGCAACCCCACTCTAACAGAGTTCCAACCCTGATGTACCTCAAACTCCAACCAAAATATATAAACTCACACATCCAAAATGAATACATAAAATAAAATTAATTAATTAATTAATTAATTAATTAATTAAGTTAAAAAAAAAAAAATCTTAGTTACAATGAGAAGTTGTTTGTGTCCATTTATTTAATATATGATAAAACAGGCTGCCACATTGCATAGAATTTGGCTGCATTGCCTCTTGTGGTATATCATATTTTCTCATTTTCACAAATGCCATAAGGTGTGTCCCAATATTTTTGTCCATATAGTGTATAAACATCAATGTTTCCTTGAATTTTAAAGCAAGATTTTTCTTCCAAAGTGAGATGTAAAGAAAGTAGATGGTTAATTGTGGTAGAAAACTATTATTTACAGTCAGAGCGCAAAAAATATTTGTAGAATATATTGGTAGAACATTTAAAATTGTTGACATGGGATAAAAAAAAAAACACAAAAAAAAACAGAATCAATGTTCAGAGAAATTGAGTAAAAAACATCTCTGAGGCATTTTGGAAGCAAAGATAACAATTTAAACAAAACTAACCAATGAAATGTAATGATATTTATCCCAATATAAAACTATATTATGACATTAGTCATTATTATTTTGTATCTCAGACCCCTGTTAGAAAAGAAACACCTGAACTCAACATGTCCCAATACTTTTGTCCATATAGTGGATGTCCATTTATTAAAACCATGTGAAGTAGAAGTAGACTGAGAGAAAACATTTTCAACAGAAACGACAGAGGTCTCATTTTGTGATGCTTATTAGGGTCTAGCCTGTGACTGAAATGCTGCGAGTGTAACCCAACGTTCCCCTTCGAGCTGAAATCAGTGGAATGGCTCAATGTTTATAATGCTGAGGTCATGAAAAGCTTCTGGATCTCCAGAGGAGACGCGTGGCAGCAGTGAGCTTCGGCACAACCCTGAATGTTTCACATCCGTCTGCTGTGGACGTAGCAGACTGAAGGAGGAGACGAGACACATTCACAGCGTCTGTGCTGTAAATATTTGTGGTTTCATTGTGAACGACCGAGAGAATCCAGGAGGGGAAGCCTCGAGGTGGACGTAAATTAAACATAGGAATTAAAATGACAGCAAGAGAGGTGGAATTGGGTAAATGTCTTGTTTGTTTTCTCCTTCATTTTCACCCTCTGTCCTAACCTGCCCTTCAGAGGCTCCAGTGTAAAAGGAAAACAGCCCAAAATAACAACAGCTACAAAGGACTAATATGTTTGTGAACTTTTATGATTGACACTAACTTTTTACCACTCTGTCCGAGCAGTGTATTCTGCAAGGCATCAAACGTACAGTCTCATGTTTTTGCTTCGTCACGCATACATTTGTGACCCATCCTTCTACCATGTAGAAGGATGAAATGCATACCAGGTGCCTTCAGAGGAACCTGTTTATATTACCCAGAACAGTCAAGCAATAGAGTTTAGAGTCATAATGCATTGTAATAGTTAGCACTTAAATCTTTGGTGTGTGTAATTACCATCAATAAATGGGTAAATACTGAATGTGCTTTCAGCAGCCTTCATATGGTGTATATAAAACCGCCTACTAAAATGAAGGATGTCACTATCACTAGAGAACACATAAGTTTGAACTGAACATCTGGGACTGTAGCAACCGGAGGACAACTCTGACAGACTGATGTCCTGTAAACACCAATGAGGATATTTAGTGTTTGTACATTTTTAGGTTTATATTTTCTAGGGCAAAAGCCTTTACCCCTTTGGCCTACTGAAGGGGTTATTGTCGTCAGCATGTCTGTCTGTCCATCTGTCCGTCTGTCTGTCTGTGACACATCTTGTACACACTCTTAACTCTAGAAAAAAAAAACAGCTGGAACCTTAAAATTAAATAAATAAATTTACCAGACGTACATCATGTATAAAGCTTGGACAAGTTCTGAAATGGGTGACCTAGACCTATTTTGTGACCTACTTTTCCAAAGTCAGATGTCTGAAAACACCGTAACTCCTGTTATGGCCTGTACAAGAAGGGGCGCTCCACTGTGTATGACTTAGTGGTTAGGTGTGGATTTTGAGAAATTAGAGAATCTTGTCTCCCTGCGTTCATGGAGTCCTGGCTTAGCAAATCAGACCAGGATGAGACCCTGTCAGTAAGTGGTTTTGGGACCCCGATCCATCTGGACCGGTCACCTGAAACCACAGGGAAAAGCTGAGGAAGAGACGTATGCTTTTTAGTGATGGGTTGTGAACGCTCTAAGACCTGGGTCTTTGAAGTGAAGCTCTTTTTTCTGTTAAAGCAGCATGTGATTTGTCAGGATGTGTGGTGGCATTTGTGTGTCCAAACCTAAAGAACCGGCTCTCCAAAAAGAGCTGGAACTCCCATCACTAACTTTTTGTTCACTGTGCTGTAAAAGTGTGATGGTCAGGGAAAGTCTCTGAACTGCAACTTCAACGTGTTCTCAGAGTGAGGGTGTCTTGCTTTGCTCTGGTTATAAACACTAATTACTGTGAAACATAAAGGGATTAGAAAACCATGTAGTCCCAGTACCCATACGATACTGTGCCTTTAGCTTGGTTATTTTTTCAGGGTTGAAATGGGCGTGTGTCTTTATTTCTATCAAGAAATATGCAGGAAATATGTGCACAGTATTGAAACACACACACATAAAGTCTGGACTAAACAACTTCTGCAAGTAAAGTCAGTATTTAGTGTGACCTCCATTTGGATTCAGTAAATCATCAACTCTCTTGGGTCGACTGTCTGGATGTTTTCTTAAATAATCTTGTGTTACATTACACACCTTCAGAATGTCCCAGAGGATTTGATGGTCTTTTATCCCTTTCTCAGAATAAAAGTTAGAAAAACCCACATAGCCTGCTTCAGTACTGTATTGTGGGATCTAAGTCCATTTTCCCAGTGTTTTTGTGGTTAAAAAATTCAAGCTGCTGTTGCACAATAGGAATTCTGGCCCAAATTTGAGGATTTAGTAAGAGGCAAATGCCTGAGATTTCCTAAGGATGATTTTTGGGGTCAAGTATCACCACCCTTAACTGAAACTGACTGGATGTAGTTGTTTGTGTTTTCCTTTAGCGGGTGCAGAGTGGAAAAAGAGACGGGGGGAGTCTTGAGTGTGTCTTGTGGGGGTATTCCCTAGCCTGGAGCCATACTCTTTAGTGGTGGATGGATGGAGAGGTTTCAGTAACTGACCAAAGATCAATGAGGACTGATGCAAGAGAGAGGAAAAAGAGGAAATACTACCACTATTAAGCTTAGAAAAACAAACAAAACCATAGTATGGTTTAAAGGCATGTGTGTTTTAAAATCCATAAAGCTGTATAATATAATATATATCCTTTGTAACCGCAGCTACAGAGGTTTTATTTTGGACAGAAAAGATAATCCCAACACCAGTATAACATATTGAGCCTGAAAGTGGTTGTAAACAAACACAGATGTCTTTGAATCTTGTAGAATTCTGTGTTTTGTACATTTAACTCTGTACCTTTTCTTAACCCTCCATTATCCTGCCCAGAGAGCTCCGTCCTAAACACAGCAAGTGCATGATTGGCACAGCACCATAGTAATGTCAGACATTTTTTCATACAGTTGGTTTTTACTTTTTTTTTTTGTATGTCATCAATTTGAGCCATGAACAAAGATGCCAAATATTCATGTTTTTTAATCCTTTAAATGCTATATTTGCAATGTATAAAAAACCCAAATTTTTTGGACACTTTTTTTTGTTTGTTTGTTTGTTTAAATATGACATAAAAATTTGAAAACATTTTTTGTTTCTTTTGCGGCCTGGCATGTGCCAATTAACAGAAGCATTTGTTAAAATGCATTATTATTTTTTGTGCTGTGTCAAATGTCCTAAAATGTGTCAATGTGCATTTTTTACTCACTTTGGAGAAGGGTGCTAGTGTAGGAATTTTCTATTGTTTACAATGTGCTGTAAACAATCATGCAAAAATGAACAACTTTTTAATTGTAACCTAATACAAATTGTGAAAAACAGTATGACCTTTTATAACATGTAGTGTGAAGTGTGCATAATATACTCATCTGGATACCGAATGGTTAACAGACTTTAAAGGTTTAGTGTGTAATGTTGTACCCAGTTGTGCAGTTGGTGAATTACAACATACCCTCCTGTGGTGGGATCAAAACATTTGAAAGCTGTCAGTACATTTACATGCATACTTTAGTTGAGCTGAAACAACTGAAGCTGTAACCAACTCTGCCCATTTTTTAACAAGTCTAATTCAAGGTGAAAAAAAGGGGAAAATAAGGCAAAAGTAGGCAAAGCAACTGAAAGAAAATTTGTCATGTAATAAAAATAGCAGGAAAACATTTTTTCACTGGTTTTCGAAAACACCAGTGTCCCCGTTGCCCTCAGGTGTTTTGGATAGTCTTTCATGTCATTTAGTGTTTGAAGTGTTTTGCTGTGGTTCAGATTGTGTACATAAGCCTTAAAGTACAGTGCAGTATTGAAGTCCCCATTAGTTCATCCCTCAACGCCACATTTCAGCTCCTTTACACCCACTCCCCCTCATTAAACGACACATATAGGTCTGTAAAAGGCCTTAATTGATGACCAGTGCTGCTGTTTTTGTGTAGGTTAGGGATGCTGTAAAGCAGACATGAGTTGTGTTGTAAAGCCAGGCCTGTGTGTGTGTGTGTGTGTGTGCGCGCGCACGTGCGTGTGTGTGTACAACAAACAGACAGAGATGAAGGGGTGAACAGGGAGAGGCTGTAAACTGGGCCTAATAGGAGCCCACTCTGCATGACAGCCTGAAAAACAAGGAGCCGTGAAACAGCCAGTGGTGCAAAACGGAACCTCAGTATGTCATTAACACTCCTCCTCCTCCAACCATCTACCTCTCCATCTTTCTTTCCACTGCTCTCTCAGTCTGTCATGTATTTTCCTGTGGGCCTCTTCAAGGTCCCTGCTGCTTCTCCCTCCAGTTGTTCTCCTTCCTCCCATACAGCTCACAGGACTCCTCTCCATATTTCTGAGCCTCGCTCCTGCTACTGTACCCAGTTCACACACATAAATTTAAGGAGAGGTATTACCCAGACCAAAAACACCCATGCATCCTGGCCTCAGGACTGACCAAGGACGCAGGGAAAACACACACAGTCACTGAATGTATGCAGCCAGACATTTCAAATTTCCCACAGCTCTGTTTCTGTACAATCAGGGTTGTGCTCTTTTAAAACTACATTACATCTGGACATAGTGGACTGGGCCGATGAGTTTCGACCAGACCTATTTAAGTCATCATTAGTTTTTGGCTTCACTGTTTTTTCTCACCAGCTGATAGGCCATGAGCTATTGTGTCGTCTTCATCGGCGTTGTCTTCATTATACCAATTCCTTCAAACATCTTCTCTGATGAAACAACCAGTTGGATTCATCTGAAATGTTACATGTGGCTTCCTTTGGACAATGTCCACAAAGTTTGTTCACAGTTTTGAGAAATTTTTATTTTTGAATTTTTGAAATATTATAAATTTGACTTTACTTATAATGGTCCATATTTTGATGGCTTATAACATGGAACTGGTTATAGATATCAATGTAGTTACAATTGAGCACTGATAAGTCATATATGGACTTTCATTTGGGTCCATGACCTTTGACCTTGTCTGTCTGTCTGTCTGTCTGTCTGTCTGTCTGTCTGTCTGTCTGTCTGTCTGTCTGTCTGTCTATCTATCTATCTATCAAATGAATGAATGATTAGGAGAGTCAGCTGGATTTCCTGATTGATGCTAAAAGTTTCATTGAATATGTTTATGCGCCTTCTGGCAAAATTTGTAAAACTCACCAAACTTTGCAAAAAAAACCCCTTTACACTTGCTTGAGGTGATAATTAATATTCCCATAAAGCCTGACAATATACAAATGTATGTCAATAAATTAGAATATCATCAAAAAGTTGATTTATTTCTGTAATTCAATTCAAAAAGTGAAACATATTTATATAGATTCATCACACACATACTTATATATTTCAAGTGTTTATTTCTTTTCATTTTCATGATTATAACTTACAGCTAATGAAAACCAAAAATTCTGTGTCTCAGAAAATTAGAATATTAAGACCAATTAAAAAAAAATTGATTTTCAACACAGAAATGTTGTACTACTGAAAAGTCCGAACATGTGTAGTACTCAATACTTGGTTTGCTCATACATTGGCTGTTGCATCCTTAAAAAACAATCAATGAAAATATCCATTACACTGGCAAAAGCTCAGATCCTTTACCTTGCTTTTGGTTTTATTTCTCATTTGTAATTTAACCCACAAATGTACACATGGAGTTAAGGTGGATTCTGTTTTTTCCTCTTGCATTATGAATGGTTTTCTTTTTCGAGACCCTTGCCCTTCTTCAAATCCAACATGTTTGTCACTTTCTGTGACCCTCATCTGTCTCTGAGTTTTGTCAGTAACCCCCCTGGTCGGTCAACTCCCCCCTGCCATCCTTCACTTGGCGCTCTCCTCCCTATGGACCGTGTTTGTGCATCAGTGAGTCTGTTGACTGAAATCTTTCCAGTTGGATGGAGATAATGAAGTGGGACACATGCCACGTCAAAGGTCACCGGCTGAGGATGAAGGAAGCACCACAGATGCTTGTCTTTTAAAGAACTGGTAGCAGCTTTGACGGGTTTTTTTGTATCTTTGCTCCTGATCACATTAGGTCCACATCTAAAAGCCGCTGGCCTTAAGAAGGAAATAGGGCTGTACAGCATGAATCTGGTATCCTATGCTTTATGAGACAGTTGTTGCAATAAAATGTGTATAAAATGATTTTTTTAAAATAATTGAATTGTAGGAAAATTCATGACTTAGCTTTATGCATGCTTGCTGTGGTTGCTGCCATAAAGAAGGGGAATGGTGGTGAAACTATACATGAGTGGAGACGCATAAGCTAACATTAGCATTTCTACTAAGAGCACCATGCTAGTGCTAATGCAGGAGCGACTCTGTTATATTAAAGTTCTTGTTCCACCCTGTTCATCTGTTTTTCCCCCCTATAAATGTTAGTTAGCAATTTCCTGATAAAATGATAAAGTGCTATCTAATCTAATCTAATTTAATCTAATATAATGTAGAGATATATTTTAATAGGCCTTTTTTATTCTTTCTGTTGTACCTGAATAATAAAAAATAAAGAATAGCACATAATTACTGAAATAACTTGTAGCTGTGCCCTAATAGTAGTGTTGTAATCTACCTACAGCAGGGGCATCAAACATATGGTCCATGGGCCAAAACTGGCCTGCCAAAGGGTCTAATCCGGCCTGTGGGATGAACTTGTAAAAGGTTAAAACCATTTTAGTTCGGGTTCCAAATACAGATTAATATGATCTCAAGTGGATCGGACCAGTAAAATGCTATCTATCTATCTATCTATCCATCCATCCATCCATCCATCCATCCATCCATCCATCCATCCATCCATCCATCCATCCATCCATCCATCCATCCATCCATCCATCCATCCATCCATCCATCCATCCATCCATCCATCCGACAACTCCAAATTTTCTCTTTGTTTTAGTGTAAAAAAAGTAAAATTACATGAAAAAGTTCACATTTACAAACTATT
Source organism: Sphaeramia orbicularis (assembly GCF_902148855.1). Classification (NCBI taxonomy): domain Eukaryota; kingdom Metazoa; phylum Chordata; class Actinopteri; order Kurtiformes; family Apogonidae; genus Sphaeramia; species Sphaeramia orbicularis. The sequence continues at coordinate 41,578,670 of NC_043974.1, read as the reverse complement.
CTTTCACTAAAAAAGTGAATAACTTGAACAAATATGAAACAACTTGAAATGTCTTAAGAGAAGTAAGAGCAATTTTACCTATATTCTGCCTGTTCCTGAATGTTTTGTGTCTTTACAGATCCGCTGTGATCTGTAAGTTGTAATACATGTGTAAATCATAAACTGTGGCATAATATTGTTAAAACTGCACTTATTTTTCTTAAGAAATTTCCGGTTGTTTTTTTAGGATCGTTTGTAGATATAAACATTGTCTGTACTTTCCTTTATGTAATTTTAATTTTTTCACTCTAAAACATGACAAATGTTAGGAGTTTACATTATTTATAGGTTATTAAAGTATTATTTTACTGGTCTGACCCACTTGGGATCATGTTGAGCTGTATGTGGCCCCTGAACTAAAATGAGTTTGACACCCATGATGTACAGTGTTAGACTCATATGTTGGACAGCATGAACTGAGTCTGTGTGCTGATAACAAGATTTACCCACAGTGACTGCATCTGGTGTCAGTATCACATTTTACGAATTATTGTATTGGCAGAAAATGTTGCAGAGATGATGCTTTGAATTAGAGACTTTGAAGAAAAATATCTCAAAAAACACAAATTGCGTCCATCTACCTCATTTGTTTTAGATGTTTAGATCTTCAGTTGTCTGGTCTCTTGATTAATTTCAGATGTATCATGTGTTTTCCTTTATATCATTATATCAGCCCTTGAAACCCACTCTTGTTCCAGAGTACAGAGATATCCACTTGTAAAGTAACTTTGTGATAGAAGACAAAAGTATAGTGCATTAAAGGAGTGATATTTAGCTTTTTTTAATGGAATTATACATTTTAAAACATTTCCCTGTGTTCTACATAAACTGTAAATGCTCTGCTTGGGTCTGAATTCTTCATTAATTCAACTCCACAGGCCCATTTTCAACCCTATTTCTGAGTAATGACACCAGAAAGGTGGTTTTGAGCGCTGGCCCTTTAAATGCAAATGAGCCACTTTACGCCCCACCCCCTCCAGGTTATTTTCCGTGCTTTCTGTCCCGTTCAGCCATTTGTGTTCATTAATACAACCAACAACTGAACATTTTAGGCAATCAGCTCGAAGTATTTTCAGTTTTTACTACAACTGCTGCTGCTCACAAACAATTATGTTGTACTCAGAGAAATATTCGTCTGAAATCTTGACCTTATATGTGCAAATGTCGTGATGTAAGTAGTTATAGACGTAACAAATTAGGAAGGAAATGAAACAGGTTGTAGAAATCCCCTCGATTTTTGCCAGAATGAATCTAAAGATAAGCTTTGCAGCATTTGGAGGGTTCAAATTCAATCTTGTGGAACTATTAGGGTCCTAATACACAAATAAATTAACCAAAGACTAATAAAAGTGGGTTTAGCAAAATATGACCCCTTTAACATCTTCTTGCACCCCTAATGGGTCATAGCATATCTGTCAAACTCAGTGCAGAAACATTCAGGAATTTAGTGAATCACTGACGTAACCATTAAAAACCATCCATTTTCTCTAAATGTGTCAATGTTAACTTTCTGAACATCAGTGTTATGCTGTCCCACATGTACTGAGATCATACAGCAGTCTTTAATGCAACGTGTCTCCGCCCACTGACATCTGTAATCAGGCACACCAGACTGTGGAGCAACCTGTGTTTGTACAGTTGTTTAGTGGTTTGCGTTGCTTTCCCGATGAATCTGTGTTCCCACATTCCGTAATAAGCGAGCAGGACGTTCTGCCTGTCCTTGGGAATCCATAAGGGGTATCTAGCAATTGTGGTGAAGTCATTCTCCTGTGGGAATAGGACGAAATAATAACCACGCTAACAGCTCTGTTTCCTCTCCAAAGACCTTGCATCACACCGCAGGAGTTTTACATTGTTCAGTGCGAGGGGTTTGTGAAGGTCTACCCCCCTAAGATTGAGCCTGTGCAGGTGGACAGCTGTACCAAAGCCAAATCTGCCCCCACCCCCATTTTCACTCCAGCTGGAGAGCAAGACAGACTGAAATGAGACTCTGCTAATGTGATTTACAGCCTCCTGACATTCCACAAAGATGGGAATCCCAAACTGTTTCTGCTTCAGGTGACCCATGTATTCCGGATGGAAAATGACCGTGACCCCCATCATCGCAAACACCCTCACAGTGCGCTTCCTGGTTTCATTCCTCCACTTTGAGTCCCTCAGGGCAGCAGATGCTAAAGCAGGTGACAGCTGTCTGTGAGCTAGCTAGCGTCTTTTTTTGGAATTTGTATTTGAAACATGCTATTTGAAGTTCACAGCACATAACTGAAAACACGCATTAAACCCCAAAGGTTTCTCCTAAGTGCCATATCTGAGCTGGGAAGGGGATTTTGATGGACTAAGACATGCACTTTCACACACACACACACACACACACACACACAAAAAAATAGATGTCATAAATATACACAAACACTTTGATGTGCCAGTTAGCTACGTTAGCTAAGAGCAATACTATAATTTATAATGTATGAGAAGGGCGGACACATATCTGTTCAATACAATGTCTACATATCTATGACATTAGATACTCCGTGAGAGGACACCATATGGAAAAAAGTATTGGGACACATTGAATTCAGGCGTTTCTTTTCTAACAGGGGTCTGGGATACAACACAGTAATGACAAATACTTACTTTCTTAGGAAGAAAAATCTCCCATTACACTTAAAGTAAATATTGATGTTTGAAAACTACAGAGACAAAAATATTGGGACACAAGGTTACAGGTGATATAAACAGCAATATTTCCTTAAAGTTTAATGGGAGTTTTTCTTCCTAAGTAAGATGGGAAGAAGGTAGATGATTAGTTGTGGTAGCAAATTATTATTTATAGTCAGAGCAAGAAGAATATTTTAGACATTTAGAGGTAGAACATTTAAAATCATAGTCAATAAAGCAAATCAGTGTTGAGAGAAATTAAATAAAAACCATCTCTGAGGCATTTTGAAAGCAAAGATAGCAGTTTAAACAAAGCTAACCAATGCAATGATAGTTATCACAATGTAAAACTATATTATTGTTTTGTATCACAAACCCCTGTTAGAAAAGAAACACCTGAATTCAACATGTCCACATACTTTTGTCCATATATTGTACATGGAATCTCTGGTGCAAGTCATTTGTTTTTTTGTCTCTCTGAGTCCTTAAGCCTGGGAAATCTGGGATTTCTCTGCAGGAAATAGTCGACAGCGGGCAGATGCTGGTGCTCTGCTGTCATGACAGCTCGTCTCTGAGGCCACCGTGAATGAAATGATATAGATGTAAAGGTGTGGTCTTCAATACGCAGTTGAAGCAGCGAGTGTTTGTCTTTCTGACACTTAAAGGATTAAAATGTCCTTTGTGGTTGCACATATGTGTCGTGTAGAGCCTTCACATTCCTATATTCCCTTGTTTTGAAGTTACCATGGTGGTCCAGATGAAGTCAGTGTGTGATGAATATAGTCTCGCTCAGAATAAATGTGTATAAACACACTGTTTAATGAAATGAAACATTCGCACTGGGACTGGACTAGTTTTTACATGTGTCTGTCAGGGTTTTGCTTGAATATAGGACACATATGGGTAGACTATACATTTTAATTAGCCATTTCCATTGTCTATTTATGCACCTCAAGTGTGGTCATGGGAAGTCTCAGTGAGTGGAAAGTTTCCTTGCATGTTAACATTGTTTTCAAGTGAAATACCCTGGAATTTGAGGCCCAACTTAACGACATTTCTAGTGTGAGAGGGCCGTTGACCACAAGGCCTCTGTCCAGATTTAGCAGACCATTTTGCAATATTGCTGGACTTACTTGTCTCTGTCGTTTGGGTTTGAAGATGACTGACACACAAAGAAACAGAATGGGGTCACTGAGACTCTAATAGGGTCGCAGGAATATTTGTGTCTTATATTCCCTGCATTGTACATAATTCACCTACTGCTGACTACAAATAACTCAAGTAAAAGTAATATCACTCAATAAAGATGAAAAAATGACACTCTAACTCATTTTAAGTTTTGCTGATGTTAGTCATGTTTTAGGATATACTAACGAATGTAGCAGTAATGCCTCCGTTATGTACAGTATGGAGCCATAGTACGAAAAAAGTGAGTGCTTTTATACGCTGTGTTTTGCACTTCTCATCACCTGTACATTAGCATCTGGCTCAAATATGACCAAAAAATCTATCTTTTCATAGTGTTTTGTAGAATTTGTCATATGGAAAACAATTTAAAAAGTTATCCTGTACTCTGGGCTTTGATGTTAATTTTGCATCTAGTGAAACGCATTGAAAGAAATTTAACAGCGCAGACCTACACATTTGTCAACGCAAACCAGTGTTTCCCACTGAACTTTTTTTTGCCCGGGAACCTACTTTGTAAACATGATCAGATAAGAGCTCAGGCCTTATCTACAAATTGCAAATTGTGATAAAAGGAAATTTGTGCTAAAAAATTTACATTGCTGAACATTTTTAGTTCCATTTTAAACAAAAATAGGTGAAACAACCATTTCATCGAGCTATAAGCCCCTTTTACACACGCGCTTCTTTTGTGGGAATATTTTACCTTTATTCTGGAATAATGTTTGGACCCACCTTTACTGCGGCTTTGTAACACCTCTGGAGGTAGTTACAGAGCCATGATAAAGGTGGGATCATGATTCCGGAACGCTATGTAAAAGGAACACCTCTTGTTCCGCAACCAAGGTGTGACGTTTTGATGACGGCGACCCCTGGCACGGGAGAGACAGCAGGCGCATATGGAGGTGCTAGCATGATTCTGCGCTGCGTCACCGGCCCTTTGATTCCGGAACTCAGGCTCCGCTGTGTGAAAGTCCAGCCTGTCTCACCTCTGTTACTCCTTTGGTTTGGCTGTGGAAATCAGTCAATGATGGAAAAAAGGTGGGATCACCATTCGCCTTTTTTCTGGGATCTCTGTGTAAAAGTGGTTATAGATTGGATTAATGACAACTTTATTTTCTGCATGTGTTACTGAAAACATATACGCGCGATGACGCTTTTAGACCAAAACAGTAGAGCGTGTCAGTATGACTTTGGGAATGGATGCCATAGATTGTACATAATTTAGTTTACTTCATTAGTTTATTATATCATGGACAATCCTAATTAATTAACTGTATCAATAACAGTAAAAAGGGGCAGCTGTCACCAACATTGCTATTATCCTGCTGTAGTCCTCAGCTTGATGACAATAGGCACCCTAAAAAAACAATATATTAAAGCACATTAATTAAAAAGAGAGAGTTTAGACAGCTAACAGACAAGATAAATCAATAAAGATAAAGAAGATAAAAGAGAACAGTGAAACATCAGTACAGTCATATAGAGACAACACATATAGTAATCCAAACATACAAAAGCAGCACATACAATACAATCACACATAATACATCAGCACATAATCACAGACAGGGATGTAAACAGACATCACATATGGACAGACAGCTACCATGATCATGACACAAATAACACGGAGCCATAAGAAAAGTGGATGTGGCCATTATGATGTTACCCACTGATCTGGCCTATTGTTTATTGGTCTGGCACACTTGAGATCCAATTAGACTGAATGTGGAACCTGAACGAAAATGACTTTGACCCCCTTGACCTAGAGTAAATTAAAAACTAAATTAAATTGTAACTTCTGTTATTGGCTGTGTGCATCCACCTGCTTATCTGGGTATTTTTTTTTGTTCTGTTAAATAATTTGACAGTGTAATATATATATATATATATGTAGTCTGTGACTGTTTTGTTGCAGTTTAATAGGTTTTGGACAGCCTGACTTCCTGTTAAAGAAATAAGTATTTTGTGTTCCAGAGAGAACGTGGGAAGCAGTGTGTGTATGAGAAACACATTGTTGGACATCAGTGCTTGGACTCTGCCAGTGTCTTAGTGGGGTTCGTTGGACGAGGCAGGGGACGTCCGTCACACATGAAACCCACCCTGTGTGACTCGCTCTGTCATTGTGGCCGAGGAGGCAGATGTTCTCCATCTCTTCTTTGTCGTTTTTGTCCCGGTCTGTTTTTAGTCCTGGCTAATCAAGCCCAGCCTCACCCCGGAGACACCACAGATTCTTGTGTGATAGTAGCTTTGGCTCTGGGGCCACACACTTCTGCCAGCTTCGATGACTTGCTTCATATCAGGAGAAAAGAGTTTAACAGATGATCACACCAACATTTGGTTTTGTCATTGCCTTTTTCTTACTCCCTAGTCTTTGTTCACGCTGAAGGTTTTAGTTGTACATTTTCCTACTGTAAATGAGGCCTTTGGTGACTCACAAATGAGCTGTGAGACCCTTTTTTTTAGAAGTGTGAATTTAATGTAATTATACACTATATAGACAAAAGTATGCGGACACATTGAATTCAGGTGTTTCTGTTCTAATGGGGTTCTAGGATAAAAAACAATAATGACAAATGTCATAATATAGTTTTTGTTGGGATAAATATCACTGCATTGATTAGTTTTGTTAGAAGTGTCATCTTTGCTTCCAAAATGCATCAGAGATGGTTTTTACTTACTTTCTCTCAACGTTGAGTAATCTCCCATTAAACTTTAAGGAAATACTGATGTTCATATGTCAAATCATCATGAACAGGACATCTTACAGCTGTAGACATGATGTGTCCCAATATTTTTGTTCAAATAGTTTATAAGCATCAATATTTCCTTAAAGTTTAATGAGAGATTTTTCTTCCTCAGTCAGATGTGAAAAAAGTAGATATTTAGTTGTGGCAGAAAATTATTATTTGCAGTCAGAGCATGAAAAATATTTTAGAAATTTAGAGGTAGAACATTTAAAATCGTAGTCATGGATTAAAAAAAAAAATCAATGTTGAGAGAAATTAAGTAAAAACCACCTCAGAGATTCAAAAATTGTATTTACCATTTGTGCATACATATACACATAGGAACTTTTGTGCGGTCGGTGATTCAGGGAGTCAGATAAAAGATACTAGAAAAAACACATAATTCTGCTAAAAAAAAAAGTCCATGTACACCAATAAATATATATACATAAAAGTGTGGGAAAAAAAGCAATAGAAGTGCATCAAAACCGACCCAGGAGACAATAAAATAAATAAATAAATACACTGCAAGGAGGTAGTCAGTCTACAAGGAGCTCACACATATATATATATATATATATATATATATATATATATATATATATATATATATATATATATATAAGGGTGGGGAAGCAAAATTTACAATGAACATTTAGTTGTTTTTTCTCAGCAGGCACTACGTCAATTGTTTTGAAACCAAACATATATTGATGTCATAATCATACCTAACACTATTATCCATACCTTTCCAGAAACTTTTGCCCATATGAGTAATCAGGAAAGCAAACGTCAAAGAGTGTGTGATTTGCTGAATGCACTCGTCACACCAAAGGAGATTTCAAAAATAGTTGGAGTGTCCATAAAGACTGTTTATAATGGAAAGAAGAGAATGACTATGAGCAAAACTATTATGAGAAAGTCTGGAAGATACTATTAAAGAAGAATGGGAGAAGTTGTCACCCGAATATTTGAGGAACACTTGCGCAAGTTTCAGGAAGCGTGTGAAGGCAGTTACTGAGAAAGAAGGAGGACACATAGAATAAAAACATTTTCTATTATGTCAGTTTTGTTGTGGCAAATAAATTCTCATGACTTTCAATAAACTAATTGGTCATACACTGTCTTTCAATCCCTGCCTCAAAATATTGTAAATTTTGCTTCCCCACCCTGTGTGTGTATATATATATATATATATATATATATATATATATATATGTATGTGTGTGTATAAATTTCTGAGGCATTTTGGAAACAAAGATAACAATTTAAACAAAACTAACTGAAATGACTCAGCTTTATTGTCATTCAATCAATAGACATGAAAGAACGAAACACAGTAACCTAGGTCTTAGTGTTTGCAGCATGAAAATAGGATAAAATATGAAATAAAATATATAAAATATAAAAAGCTACCATAAATTATGCTGAAATATAATAAAATAAACCTCTAAATATGCACAAAATACAGCAGCAGTCACAGTTTACAGGTGGAAATAAAGTGACATTGCAATAAATGTAATTACAGCAATATCAAAATATACAACTCTACCATTTTGTTTTGGGCTTTTTGATCCATCTGAGCCCAGTTACTGTGATCACACTTAAGCAGTTTCCACTGAATGGAATTCTTGGGGGCGTTCCCGTGTCTGTTAACCTCAGGGAATGGGAAAGTGCTGTACTATGACATGTACATGTACTTTAAATACTTTAATAGTTATTAGGAAAGCTCAAATATTGCTTTAACATTAAATAAATAGTGTGCGATCACAGAGGCTGGCTGTGGCCTTTCCTAACATCATTAGTGTGTACAGTAGTTCTCTTTGACCAGCGGCTGTCCCTCCATACAGATCTTTTCCAGTCCAGACACAGCGGGCTCTTTCTGTTTTATGGTCCTCTGGCTCACTGACGCTCCACTTCCTCTCTAAATGAAAGGTACACTGCAGCAGAGTTAACTCCACATTCATAGGCAGACCGTTAGATGGACTCCGAACTGTGTTTTGGCAGACTGTCACTAGGTCCAAACACAATTAGTTTCAGTATGGGGTCCGTGTTTTGGCCGAAGTCATGGAGAAGGGATACGATTTAAAGGGAATTCACACAGATTTCTTTGTGTCTACCTTCCAGATTTTCCTTTTTATTTGCGACCCATGGCGGCATGTTTCATCATTTATCCATCGTTGTTCATCCTTTGCCTCATTGGTTTCAGTTCCTGCAGTCTGAAGCCAGGCCCTGGTCTTTCTAAACTCTGTGTGTGGGTGTGTGTGTTTATGTGTGCGATCATGCATCTGTCTGTGTACATTTTCACCTGCCAGCTCACACAGTCTGCCAGGTATTGAAATTTTATATTTTTTGATGCAGTATTTCCACTGTTGGGTTCTGGGTGAATTATTATTCTCATTAAAAATGACTAGGCTTCCTGTAAAGCTTAATTGAAGCAGTAAAAGCGATTCCTGAGGACTTGAACAGAGCAAACACTTTTAGCGGTCAGGTTCTCTTATGTAAGACGCCTCATCTGAGTTAAACAGACATGTAGGAAGGAGTCGCAGCGGCTGCTTTTGTTATCAAGTGAAAGTTACAGACAGGTAAATCCCATGGGTTTGTGTGTTTGATGTGGGTTAGTGGGTGCAGCCGGTGCCTGCTTTACAGTGGGCTAACCTCTCCTGGCTGACCTGCTGCTGGGTTTCATCACAGGCGGAAGCAGAGCGAGTCTGGCATTGGCTCCTCAGTGGAAATTCACACCTAGTGCACTGGCTTAGAGGCACATAAATGAGTTGTGAAAATATCAGTACTGGAGATTCTCTGTCACACCTACAGTACAGTTTATGATTAAACCTGCTTTCTTAAATGTTTCTCTATTAAACCATTTACATAAGGTTTATTCCCTCATCTAGAAACCTTTGAAATGCGGCCAGCTCTAATAAGAAATATATTATTTATTGAGTCTTGTAAGAGTAGAGGTGGGCAGTAACTAAGTACAAATACTTTATTAATAATGATGAAATTCAAAAGTCTTCACAACATGTTAACCCTTTAAGTGCTAAAAAGTTGCCATGTCGCAAAAAGCAACGTAACTGAATGAAACAGACCATAGCTCCAGATAGAGTTGCCAAATGTTGTTTTCACCTCCAACTTTCAATCTTAACACCATTTCACAGCATGTTTCTGTTCAAAGTGATGAAGAAAATGCACTTTAAAGGCATGGTTTAGTAAGTAAGTAAGTAAAGTTTATTTAGTGTTAGTTTGGATAGATAAGGACAGATTTGGCTACTCTGCTGCTTGGATAAAAAGACAAAGCCCCCAAACCCCTAAATTTTTCCATGTAAATATGTTCAAAGTTCAATTTTACAAAAACCTACACAATCCAATATGGACGCTGCCCTGTGACGTCAAAAAATGCGAATTAGTGAGTAAATTTACTCCCACAATAAACTGTGGGTCATAGACAATATTTTTCTCGTTTACAGTATGACTTTATCTCTAACCACTTTCAAAATACAGCTTTTTGAAATCTTGATGTCAAAATTGAATATTTTTTGAAAAAACACGTCCAAAGGGTAAATATGACAGAGTAGATATGATTATGACTATGATCACTCAAGTGAGTCAGTACTTCTACTTTCACCACAGTCTGTTTAAGTGTCTGCACTTCTCTGAAGAAAGAATGTGTGGATGTTTGTCACATCTGTGTAGGATTCATTTCTATTCAGTGTATATGCACTTTTCATGTTGTAAGCCCTTTAAATAAAACTGTTTAACAGATAACATGTGCAAACTATTGATTTGCAGATAGAAGTTTCAACATATTTTTTATGAAGTGTTTTTTCAACTGTGGATTAACAGTTTAATCTCTTCAAAGTGCACAGTACCACATTAAATTGTCCAGGAAGTGTGTAGCCTGTTTTGAAGTAAAAACTGCTGTAGTCAATAATGAGTTTGTTTTCCAGTAACTTCAAAAGAACATTTGGATCATTGCTCATAAAAGCTTGTGGTGATTCATAATGCTGCACCAAGAAAAGTAATGACAACTGTCATCTGTTAACAAATTGCCATTGGTACTTGCATAATGAAGGCTAACAGTAAAATGTATAAAGGGGCAATTTCTGAGATTAATGGTGCATTCTATTTGTACTGGGAAATCTGAATTTTTGAGTTCCCCAGTGGACATTCCAAGTGGAATACCCCCTGAAGAACACTGAAAGTCAGACCAACTTCACTAACCTTAACATGTAAGGCTACTTTGTGCATCAACTGTTTTGAAAGTTGTTCTGTGTTGTTAATTAGCATATTTGTCTTATTAATATCCGATGTAAAACAGTATATTTCAGCTTGTATCTGTGGACATGTTACTACGATCTTTGTATTTGCTAAAGCACAATGTGTTGTTCTCATCTGGCATTGCTATCAGTGGCTAGAACTGGTATTTCTTGGTTTGAATGTGGCCCCAGGGCACCATTACTTCTGTAGTGGACCTGGGGCAGACTGGACCCAACTGTAGCTGTGATTCCTTTAAGTCTGCATTAGGTAACAAGGATCATCAGACAATAAGGAACATCGTTTCAACCTAAATTTATGAAACAACAACACATAGTCTGAAACCAGGAGACATAATACCAACTGGAACAATTCAAGGTTTAGTTTATATCTGGTGTAAATATAATAATCCTTTTTCAGCTCCAGTAGGCCATGAGCTATTGTGAAGGTGCCGTGTCCAGTGTCATCTTTGTCATCTTTGTTGAAATTGCAGTTTCCTTGGGACAATGTCTACAAAGTTTGTTCACAGTTTTGAGAAATTTAGATTTTTGAATTTTTTTTACTCATTTTTGAAATACTACAAGTTTGCCTTTACTTATAATGGTCCATATTTTAATTTATGTTACTATTGAGCAGTGATAGGAAGTCATATATGGACTGTCATTTAATTAGTAGAGTTCTCCTCCAGTGAAAGTACCACCGACTTCTATTGGGAGATTGATCTGCATCCAGACCACAGGACTCTTAACACTGAACAGAACCTGACAACCTTACAAATTCAACTTGTTTTTGACTCTTGATAGAACATGACCCTGAGATACAGGGACATTGGTCCTATTTTTACTTTTACTCCTCTTAATACTTTCAGAGCTAGCTGACTCGGTACTTCTATTTTTTCTGTAAATTTTATTTTTACCCCGCCCCTCGAAGGGGAGGCAAGGGGTATTGTTTTTGGTTTGTTTGTTTGTTGTTGTTAACAGTCTAGCAGCAAAACTGTTGGTTGAATTCATACCAAATTGGGTTTATGGATTGCCAGTAATCCAGAATAGATCTGATTACAGTTTGGGAAACATAGGTCAAAGTTAAAATTTTTGATGAATTTTTAAAATCTTTTTTCTTCTCCCATCTATATTATAAAAGCCAAGTGACCTCTGTGTGTATGTATGTGTACACACAAAATCACACAAAATCTGTACAGAGCTGACTGCTGCAGTTAGGCATACTTATGTATTTTTGGTCAAGGAACAGACTAGCGAAAACGGCAAGTTGATAGGACCAATATTTTGGGAGATATTAGTAATTTTGGAATAAAATATCCTTACAATCATGTTGCTGTACTCACAACACTTTGGCGGTGACTGCTGGACAAATGTGGTACAGCATGCACGAATACACAGCAGCATAAAAACGACCAAATCTGCGAGCTAGTTTACTTATAATAGGTGAAATTTCAAATGTCTATAAAAACATACATTTTGTTTCAATTTGCTTCAAACTTTGCACATATATTGAGGCAATCGATATGCTGACATCAGCACTTGCATAGACATGATGACATCAGCTGGATCGGGGCCAAAATAAGTAATAATAAATAATAATTACAATATGTGAAAGGAGCGGGGTTTGTTGTGCCTGGTACCACTTGTCATCTATACTTCTTCTTGGGTAAAGAATGTGTGGACTTTTGTCACTTGTAGAGGTTACTTTGACTTATAACAGCAACAGGTTGAAGCACCTAATGCACTGTCTACTCATATGTGTCTGTAGCTGCTACTGCTTTGTATGCTCTTTATGGGGCGACTTGGACGTCACCGGATGAGTTATCATGAGTAAAGAATATTTCTTTCTTAAAATTTTGATGTATTCATAAAACTTTGATGCAATGCTAAAAATACACTCAATGTTAATATGTCAATGGAAACATGGATGTGGACTTAAGAATCCTTTTAGAGTACAAAGTGGTTTTTATGAGACTGGACAGACGGGGACCAGATGGTTACTACGGCAACTTGAGTAGATACCCCTACAAAACAACAGATATATTTGACATAACATCAAAACTGTTAATTCCTTCCTCTGTATGGAAAATTTTAGCTAATTTTGTGTAGTTTTCAACCTACAAATACTGTAAATTGTCCTTTAAGCTGTGGTTACTAGCTTCTGAAATCCCATATGAACTCATTTTCAATTGACTTGTAGCAGTTAAGATGAACTCCTAATTGCCTTCACTATGATTTTGAAAATGGAGTGCAATTACACATAAATGTAATCAGCACAAAGATAAATTAGTTAATTTAGCTTATTTGTGCTGTTTAGAAAGCATTCAAACGTTAAATTGGTTTGGATTCAAGTGAACAAAAAACTTGGCTTTGGGCAAGAACTGATAAGGTTTTTCCTTCTAAATGCTCCAATAATTGCTCTGAGTTATGGGAATTATTGTATCAGCACAACAGATTGCTTAAGTGAAACAGTCCATATAATAGCTGATAAGGCTTAATTCAAATTCTGACATGAATTTCTGTCGTAATTTAAAGCAGTTAATCTGAGCAGAGATCAGTAAACATGGATAAATTAGACATTGGATTACGTCACCGAGTGTATCACTTCACCGATCACACTCTCACTCTGTCTCTTAGAAACGGTCCCATGTGAACGTAACCTTTCAAACTCTGATAAGAACAGATGACTGATTCACTTTTTCATTTTTCCTCCTTTGTAACATCCAGTACTTGATGCATTAAAACTGTTTGAGTGGAAGTTGATTGATGGTAGATGAGAGAATGTTGGATGACCTGTGTATAACCCATAGCTGCGTCTTTCTAACAGTGTGTCCTCTGATTGGACTCAGGTGATGTTAATAGAAAACACAGTATTATGTCTGTGTGTGAGTGATGCTCTAATGTAGCCCATGTGTCCTTACATGCAAACCATTAAACGTCTTTGATGCTTTTCAACTTGTTGTATTTCTTTGTTATGAAGATGTTCAGCCCCTGCTTGGAGTAATTAACTGAACTCCACTTGTCTTTTGTACCAGTGAGATCATGTAGGGTATTTTCACATCTGAATTTTGTTCTGATTCAGGGGGTAATGTATTACAATGTGTTCCAGTGTTGCATATCACCTTGTTTCAGTTCATGTTCACACTGTTCCATGCCCCCAACACCGGGCCCATGGAAACAGGTGGAAGCTACATTCCTTCATGCACTCACTGAAAACCTTGAATATTTCGGAGTTTTTGTGCAAGTTATTGAGCTTTTCCAAATTATGCTGATCTTCTCAAATGCCAATGAGGCATTCTATTTCTTCTTCCATCCAAATTGCTCCTCAACTCATTTTCTCCACTTGCTTATCCGGCAGCTGATGAAAGGTATGAAGCTCATTAAGCTCATTAGCCTACTGTTTGTTTACGTCTGGCAGCGGCACTTTTTCGACAGAGCTGCTCTGCTTTATGGTAATGTTTGCAACATCGCAGTGTATCATACCCAGAGTGGTAGAGAAAACAACAGCTTTAATCGATTCAGGTGTGAAAACACCCTTAGACTACATTCAGACAGCAGGTCATAATGCACAATTCAGATTTTTTGGTGAAATCTGATTTTTTTTGTGTGCTCGTTCATATTACACATTAAATGTGACTTCTGTCAGTTTTGAGTATGAACAGAATGCAACCCTGAAGTGACATGCGCAAAAGAGGTCCTGACATAATACATATGGAGGCCTCTCATTTCAGCGCAGAATTGTGATGTTTGTCTCATTTCAATGACGTAAAAGTCAGATAAATGCGGCCTGGCTGTTCAGACTGAAGTCACATTGCAAAATATCAGATATATATCAGGTTTAGGACCACATATGAAAGTGGCTTGGGTTGGATCGGATTTGTGCTGTTCAAACTGTCCTTAACAGATCGAATACAGGTCCCTTTTTTCATTCATTCATTCATTCAGTCATTATCTGAACCCGCTTTATCCTCATTAGGGTCACAGGGGTCGCTGGAGCCTATCCCAGCTACTTATGGGCGAAGGCGGGGTACACCCTGGACATGTCGCCGGTTAATTGCAGGGCTGACATATAGAGACAAACAATCACTCTCACATTCACACCTATGGGCAATTTAGATTAACTGATTAACCTATCAATGGATGTTTTTGGATGGTGGGAGGAAGCCAGAGTACCCGGAGAGAAAAAAATCCCAAATCCGATCCATCATTTTTGTCACATTTTCCGCCGTTACATGTCCAGACATGAATACGATCAAAGTCCTTCTCATAAATGTGTAAAGCTGCTTTTCAGTTTGAGTCATATTCAGCTAAATTTTCTTTTATACATGTCCATCATACAGTCCACTCTTTCCATGCAGCTGTCACTCTCATGCATGCTATTACATAAACTTATATGGAGTGTTTTTCATCTTATCTTCTTCTCTGTCCCACTGCCAGCATGTCCACCCGGCACCTACAAACCTGAAGCGACTCCCGGAGGCCTTGGCACCTGCCTGCCCTGTCCCGACCAGCAGCACACGTCTCAGCCTGGCAGCACATCGCTCACCGACTGTGTCTGCAAGCCAGGATACCAGTCAGTAGGCATGACCTGCCAAGGTACAACCATCTGCTGTCTGCCTTTGGAAGACCTGTCGGAAGAACTGCTCACATTTCACAGAATACCATACTCCTTTCCTCTAATTCTATCAGCTAGGACTAACACTTTCTGCTTCTAAATTGTATACTTAAAACTGTGTGAATATCAGGCCTCATGAAGTTGTGCTGACAGGGAAATCTAGATCAGCTTTAGCACATGTGTGAACATGCTCTATAAATGAAGAAATATCAGCTCATTAATCAGCAGTGTCACGTAGACTAATGCTAGTCCATATTCAGAGTGTTGGAAAATGTGGTAGATGACTGTGAATAAGCTGGAACACAAAGTCAGAGTTCCAAAGTCCAGTGGTTAGTCTGACAGTGTCCGGTATCAGGATCTGCTTCCAGTAATATCAATGCCCCCCATCTCTTATTGGAGCTAGTAATTTCCACACTCTGAGCAGGTCAGCTGACACCCCTGCTGTTCATAAATCATCACGTTCTTTTATTTTCTCTCTACAGTCTGTATAGTTTGAGGAGGTGATGTTTGACAAGCTGCACTTTTCTGCTTTCATGCTTTCTTAAAGCTTTTTGTCACGGGCATTAACTAAGTGTTTCATATCCAGCCTGTTTTGTGTGTCCATTTGTTAGCTACTGTACTTACTGTACTATAATATCGTTGTCTATTTCTCCCTTGTCTTCCATCTTCTTCTAGCCGTGTACTGTCCACCTCTGTATCCACCTGAAAACGGTTTCTTCATCCAGAATGTGTGTAACAATAACTACGATGCGGCGTGTGGTGTTCGCTGTCAGCAGGGTTTCGACCTCCAGGGAACCAGCATCAGACTGTGCCAGGCTGACGGCACCTGGTCAGGGACTCCTGCTGTCTGCAGAGGTGAGGTTGAAGTTCACCTGCTCACCTTATGTATGTAAATAGATATGTCCATATCAAACAGTGAGCCTGTTTACATTCACACTAATACTCTGATCATTCTCTGATTTCTGGACTTTTCAGCTTATTGGTGACCATGTAAACAGTATAATCTGATATGTTTTTTCAGATAACAGCAGTAATCTGATTTTGAGAAATCGGATTAGCACGCCTGAATTTCTTTTCAATACTCTGATGTCTTCCTGCATGTATACAGGTTAATCTGATTTATTTTGTTCTTCTACGTCTGCATAGTCAAATGTGAGTGGAAGACAATAACAAGAAGTTTAAGTCTACCATCACCACATACCTGCTCTGAAAGAAATCCAATAATGGACTGGAGCATTTAAACCAGGGTTTTTTGATTATCGTATTTCTTAAGTGTGTGCATATGCATTAGATCTGATTATTACATTTATCTGATTACTCCCTATTGTCAGACTTTTATGGTCATGTAAACAGGCTCATTGTCTTCATACTTGGATGCGTCCATTGCATTGGAATGAGTGTTTGTCAATCAATCCACCAGAGGACACCGCTCTGAATTAACATACTGATTGAATACCACAAGAAGAGTAAAGTTTTTGGAGAAGAAGAAGAAGAAAAAAGTCAATAATAACAAACAGTGCAGGTATTAATAATGTGGATACTAATGTTAATATTGAGAAAGGTAGTTATGGTGAATATTTCGTTAGTTTTTCACTAACTCACACTCGCTCTTTGAAAAATTCCACCATTGCAGGAAATTATTTTTAACACTGCCTCCATGGTTCCTGGTGGTACCACTCTGTATTCTCTGTCGGGTTTCGCATCTGCAAACTCCCAGAGAATGGAAAGAAATACAGATGTAATGAACGCAGAGGACGGACAGAACGCTCCGTTCATATACGTATACATCTTTAACATAGAGCATAAATGGGCCTTTAAACCCAACACTTTGTGACCATCCCCCAGTCAGCTCAGCAACTGAAGTTAAACTTTTGCTTAGACTTAGTTTAGACCAGAGGCACTCTGGATTTTTTTTTTCTCAATCAGTTAATTGAGACGTTGGATCCATGTTGATATTTATGCATCTGTTTACAATAAGGTGTGTCCAGACATTAGCAACATATCTATTTGGTCAGCTGTGGAAATGAATTATGAGGCTGAATTGTTTGTGCAGCTCTTTGTAGGGTTAAAAAAAGGTTTAAATTCATTAAAAAATGTATTATTCCCCCTATATATATATAAATATATATTCACCTTAAATTTTAGGAAAACTCATATTGTAATTCAAGTGGTCTGATGACATGGTACTTCTGTATCTACTCCTTCCCTGTCATTTCAGACTGTAGAAAATCTACCTTGTCATGCTCTGACTTTATCTAATCACAGTTGTCATGAGACAGGTAGGAGGGTTAAACATATGACTGACAACTGTAACTGCCAATGGCTGGTCAGATTCCATCCGTTCCATGCCAGGGTTGCACAGTCCAGACAGTAGCTGCAGGTACTAGCCTCAAGACCCTGTCCAAATGATCGTCAGTCATGATGGAACGATATTTGGACTTAATAATCCTCATGTGGAAAAATGACTGATGTCTGAACTGTCTCAAGTGCAATTTTAGTTTCCTCACCTTTCTCTTTCGCAGCTCGCTTTTTCAGAGGGAAGTCCGTGTCCTAGTTTTTATGAACCGTTTCAAAGTGCCTTTCCACATTTCACTTCTGTGGAAAAGCAATGATAGACTGACAGATCTGACAAACACACTTCAAACGTGACAGTGAAAAAAAATCCTCCTCCTATTCCTCATGGAAGTGGTAAGGTTTGGTTTCTTACTTGGCCCAGCTCTCACTTGTTTTTATAGCCTTTCTTTTGTAGATATAAAGAGGAAGGAAGGTTAACTCGTTCACTTAACTCACTGGAGTTTTTCAGTAACACGTGTTCGACCTCAGGAGTAAAATGCTCTAGGGAGAATAGAGGATAAACATCTAAAACAGTTTTTTTTAAAGGTGTGTGTTCTACCTGCGCTACCTTTACTACGAGACCATCTTGATGGACGTATTGGTACCCCTGTTCTATTCCAACATCAGTTTCATCTGTATTTATATTTAATCTTTTAATTTGAACTGAGAGCCGAGAGCTGCAAAAGGAAGGTATATATTAATGTCCGTTTTATCCTTGATTTTGGCCCCTGCAACTTTACGAATTAGAATGTAAATATTTTCTTAACAGTACTGTATCAGTATTATACATGTTAAGGAAGCTGATTTTTAAAATCAAGGCCAACAGTCTGGGGTTGATAGTCAAGATTCTATGGTGTAAGATCAACTATCATTAACCCTTTAAGCATCGAAGTCGCAAACACCAAAACAAATGACGACAGCATATCAAAAGTCAAAGCCTTTGACAGATTTTAGTCTCTTGTATAATTAACCAAACAGTTAAGTTTTTTTTTTTACTGCAGTCATAACCAAATAATTTCCTGCAAAGGATAAATAAAGTATCTATCTATCTATCTATCTATCTATCTATCTATCTATCTATCTATCTATCTATCTATCTATCTATCTATCTATCTATCTATCTATCTATCTATCTATCTATCTATCTATCTATCTATCTATCTATCTATCTATCTATCTATCTATCTATCTATCTATCTATCTATCCCATTGAGCACCAATGTTGCAATATTGTGACAATGTGCATAACTGAATGAAGACCATAGCTCCAGATAGAGTTGTCAAATCTTGTTAGTCTGCTCTTTGTCTAAAAAGCTACTAAAACTTACTGTACTTTTTACTAATTGTTCATTTATTTTAAGAGTAAGATGACAAAAAAAAAAACCCTAAAGAAAATTTCCTTATAGATATGTTCAAAGTTCAATTTTACTAAAAGTGACACAATCCAATATGGCCACCGTCCTGTGATGTCACAATATCCAAATTAGATGAATACATTTACTCCCATCATAAACTTTGGGTCATACCCAATATTTTTGTCATTTACAGTATGACTTTGTCTCTAACCACTTCCAAGATACAGCTTTTTGAAATCTTGATATCAAAATTGAATATTAAAAAAAAACAAACTCCAGCACCCAAAGGGTTAACTTAAATAAATTACAGAGCATCCTATGTGAATGAATCAAATTAAGGAAAAATAACATGAATGAGTCTGGTTGAAACAAAATTAAAGTCTGAAATGGTTCTTGGTCAGACCTTTCTTTAATGCAAACAGAATAAAGGGTAGATTTTTCATGCTCCATCAGTGTCACAGTAGACCTCTTTGTCCACCAGGTCAGCAGAGGTCGTCTGCCTGTTCTACTCTAACTCTGCAGGTTCTACAGACAAACACTCAGCAGCTGAACTGATCGACTGTGGCAGGTTCCTTCACCGCACATGTCTTGTGTAATTCCTCATTAAAGTGCGGGAGCTTCATCAAAGCTCAGATCCGAGAGTCGACCTCCTCTTCAAACCTGCATAAACATTTCTGCAGCACAAAATCCAGATGAAACGTCGGGGTCGATGCTTTGGCCTGATTTGCCGCTGCTCTACTTCCAGCCACAGGGAGTCTGCGTGCAGTGGAGTGTAAAGATTCTTCGCAGGATCAGATGTGTTTAGACTGAAGGAAGAATCAACATTTACTACTGCTGTGTGCCAGGCCAGATGTTGAGGGCAGGAAAGGTAGGATTAAATTAAAGGCAGGCAGACTAACGGGGATGAGATTATAGCACAGGAAGGACAGGAGGGTTTTCGGAAGTTCAGGAAAAAAAGGAAGAGGAAGACAGGAAGAGGGACATAAATGAAGAAAGTGTGTGTTTTAACAGAACGACTACAGCTTAGTGACTCACAGAAATGCCAAGACACTGAATATTCAAGGGTGTGTTGAAGATTTATGGTATGTGGCCTGGGGTATATGTTTTCAGTGTGTGTGTGTGTACGCATACATCTTGACACTACCACGTAGGACCTCCCAGCTCGTGAAGCCCTGAGGGAGGGGGTCTCCCCTTGAACTGCCTGTGCGTCTGTGAGTGGTGATGAGAAATAAAACACTGCGTCGCCTTTCATAGACCTCAGCATAAATCACAGCCGACCCACACAAAGAAAATTGCTTTGATTGGATGGGGACTTTCACATTTTGGGTTAAATGACAGGTCTCCAGTTGAACTTCCACATGATGTAGTCCTGTACATTCCTTCTGCTGATTTCCACCTGTCTGCTCAGGTGATTTAACCTTCCTCTTGTGTTAGCTTTCTGTTCCCATCTCTTATGTTAATGGGTCGGTTTTGACCTGTGTCTTAAATCACCTGTAAAATACACTAAAAACTTGTATCTATCATCCAATTTGTTTTTCATCTCTTGGTTACCTTGTTAGACTTCCTTATCTATGAAAAATATTGGTTTTAATATTTTTGATGTGGGCGTCTGGGTCTTTTTTTTTTTTTTGTCAGTATACCCCTCGATGTGCATTTTGCAAGTCACCAACTCCATACTGAATTGACTTCACACGTCTGAACGGTCAGCGTATCTTTTGGTACTTGGATTTTCTTTTCAGAAACAAAACAAAAACTAGTGGTTAATTGATTTGTGTTTTAAAATAGAGGAATTAACCCTTTCATGCATGAATTAGGAGAAACTTAATCAAGATTTTTTTTCCTGAGTGTTTTTATTGGTCTTTAGGCATGAAAAAAAACAATGTGATTGAATTTTGTTTTTTGAATCAACCTGTTTTTCATGGAGTTACAAAAACATCCACTCAGCTACACCATGAATTTTATTCTTGAACCAAAGAAACATGTATTTAAAACCCAATATCATAAAGTGATATGAAAACAGTAAAATGAAACCATGTTTAATGCAGCTAATCTGATGTTTTCTCACATTTTAACATATTCTAATACTAGTTATTACTCACTTCATGGAGATAATATGCAAAAAATAAATATTAACAATTGATTTCCACTCAAGAACCAATCAAGAACAGCAAAGTTACAATAATGGTATCAATTGCAGCTTATGAGATGATGCATAAGCGTCCACTGTGTCGATTGATATGGAACTAAAACAACAAAACCCATATCCAAGAATATAGAAGAATATACAAGAGTAAAGCTGTAGAGTAACTGTCCACTGTAGTGACCACTATGCATGAAAGGGTTAAAATTGAATTTCAAGGCATTTTTCTAATTTCAGTGTCAGAACAGATAAACCAAATTTAAAAAAAAAAATTGATTGATTTTCATTTTGTCTTTCTAATAAGAAAAAAGAAAGTTACTACCCAAAGGAAATGGAAAAACCGATCAAAAATGGCTTTTTTTTTTTTTTTCATTTTCTGAGACTGGATGTTGTCATTTTCAAGGAAAGAGCGCCAATGGCTAGGTCACAAAGATTCTTACAAATGATGGGTTTATACAAATCTTACAGCTTGTACGAAATCTAGACAATGTAGACATGCTCCCTCCATGAATGTCTATGAACAATTGATTTCTCCTGAACTCTTGAACTCCTAACATCAGTACAATACAAATAAACTAACACATGATTGGGACAGGAGCTAGCTGTCAGTGTGTTGGCTGACAGTGCACTTATGATTTCAGTTTTGGCTCTAATTATTGCTTTATAATCTTATTTTTATTACTGGCTTGAAACCAACCCTAACAGCACAAAGGTCATAATTTCAACCAGAGCATTTCATACTTTAGTGATTTTTTTTTTATTATTGTTATTTTGTTGAAAGTCAAAAAGCCTTGATGCAATAAACACATTTTACATGGTTCATTAACACACAGAGGAAGGTTAAAGACAACTATTTGTGTTTGCATACAGCACTATTAGGGGCCAGGTTAGGTAAAAGTAGAATCAGCTGGTTACCAAATAAACCAGTCAAGCATGAGTTTACATCAATGTCTGTTCAGCATCATGTAGGAAAAGAGGAGGGCTGCAAATAATGATTATTGTCATTGTCAGTTATCTCATGTTTTCGGATATCTTCTTCCATCTGTTCATATGACCTTCTGTTCCCATGACAACACAAAAAATAGGACCAATATCTCTGTAGCCCTGTAACAAGTTGAATTTGTGAGGTTGTCAGATTCCGCTGCTGTGATAGAGTCCTGTGGTCTGGATGCAGGAGATCAGTCTCCCAATAGAAGTGGGCGGTACTTTCACTGGAGAAGAACTCACCTAATTCAATTAAAGTCCATATCAGTGATCAATAGTAACTATATTGATATCTGTAACAGTTTACATTTTAAAGGACATTAAAATATGGCCCATTATACGTAAAGGTAAATTTTCAATGTTTCAAGTTTCATAACTGTGAACAAACTTTGTAGACATTGTCCCTTTGAAGCTGTGTATGGGCTTGAACGATGGACATAAAACTGATTTTTACACATTATATTGTCACAGTGATGCAGTCATTTGACCCTTGGAATACAATCATCATTTTTATCCTGTGGTCCATTTGTGTGAAATTTCATCACGTTAATAACCTTGACCTTTGACCTTTAGAAATCAAACTTTAATCAGTTCATCCTTGAGTCTGAGTTTGTGGACATTCAATTAAGACATACCTGAAATATTTGTTGGATAGATAAATATACACAAAACTTTGAGGGGTCGTTTGTTCTTATCAGACATTAACTAAAGTTGCTACTGTAAAGGAACAGAAGAAAGACATCAAAGAAGAAAATGAGGATAAGGAATTCTGCAGAAAAAGGTAGTTTTTCCACAAAGACCAGGAAGGTTAGTAAAAGGTTCATTCTGATCACAAAATAAATTTTAAAACAAACTTCACATGACCACATGTGTATGCTCAAATCTTACATTTTTAACCTTTAACACAAATAAGGAATTGCACATTGTTAGCTTCATAGCATAATTGCGTAAGTCATATTTTTGTCCAAATTGTGGTATCTATATGAAATGAATCAGCAGTGTCAGGAAAGGAAAGTTAAGCAAATATCACAATTTGGGCAAAAATATGACTTAAGCAATTATGCTATGAAACTATCGACATGTATCATGAAAAATGTTTTGAATTAAATGAATTTATTGACGTTTTTGGTAAAAACGTTTCGTCTCTCATCCAAGAGATGATGAGAGACGAAATGTTTTCAAAAGAGCTAAACCAGTCCATCTGAACCAAGAAGAACTTCCAAGAAGAATGATGACCTGGGCAAATGAGAACCTTCACAGGCAATTTACTGATGTATATTTTTTCTTACCCCTGTAGTGCGCTCGTGTCCACCCCTCCCCCGGCCCCAGCATGGCTTCCTGAGATGCAGTGACAGTGGGGCGTCCTACAGGGCCGAGTGTCAGGTGGGCTGCGATCGAGGCTACAGACTGGAGGGGGATTCCAGACTCACCTGCCAGGCCAACTCCCAGTGGAGTGGACCCCAACCCCGGTGTGTGGGTAAGCCCACAGCTCCTCCAGCAGCCATCGACCTCATTATGTGCTACTCTGAAATTCTGCCTCATACTGTCTTGAGGGCTATTACATTCATACTCATACAAGAAATATTGATGTTTATGTTACAAATCAGCACAAACAGGACATCTTACAGCTGTAGACATGATGTGTCCCAATATTTTTGTCCATATAGTTTATAAATGTCAATATTTCCTTTTTAAGTGTAATGGGAGAATTTTCTTCTTCAGTGAGATGTGAAGAAAGTAGGTGGGTAGTTGTGGTAGAAAATTATTGTTTACAGTCAGAGTACAAAAAATATTTAGAACACTTAAAATCATAGTCATGTATAAAAAAAAAAAAAAAAAAAAAAAAAAACAATGTTGAGAAAAATTAAATAAAAACCATCTTTGAGGGATTTTGGAAGCAAAGATAACAATTTAAACTAAACTAACCAATGCAATGATATTTATCCCAAGATAAAACCATATTATATCATCTGTCACCATTGTTTTGTTTTGTATCCAAGGCTCCTGTTAGAAGATAAACACCTGAATTCAACGTGTCCACTTTTGTCCATATAGTGTATGTTGGATTGCATACATTCTGAAAATAATTCCAACTACATTACAGTTTCCTCCACACAAATCAGTATTAAATATATATATACAGTTATAAAATATGATTTCTGAAAGATAGGATTGAGATTTGCTATTTTTGTGTCTACATAAAAATAATGCCCTAATATGTAATAATATAAAAACAACAGGTACATAAGGATGTTGCAGATGTCGACCAATGAGAAACAATATGAAATCTCAGAATTTTATGCAAAAATGAAAGGAACATTTGAGTTCTTTAGCCTTTTCTTCTTGGACTAGACTTTGTTTTTTTAATCAGCTGCTGGTGTCCTAACAGAAATCTAAACTGTGGTTTTACAACCCCGCTTAGGTCCTCTGTAAGTGGCAGTCTTTGTTTTCATCTGTCATGTCTTTATTCCAATTCTTACAGTTGCCTATTTGAGTTAAATTAGATTTCTGCGTTTGATTATTTGATTTTCATTTCTTTCCATGATGAATCCTGCAGCTCTGGGTTCACTCAAACACCACAGTCGGCCTCCACACAAGTCCATCTTTTTTGCAGCCTGACTGTGTTTAACTCTAAGCTTATATTATCTGTAAAGCTTCTGCTTAGTAAAGGCTGTCTCGCTCCGAAAACACTGACACAATTTATCAAATGCATCACCCTGGAAGAGCACACGATCCATGCACTACTATGTAGAAACATGTGGTTTTGGTACACATATGTAAGCACACATGAGAACCCAGTCTCTCACAGAAACGGTGGTTAAACATATGGTGCGTATTTGGACAGAGAAAGATCCATCTGCTTTCTCATACAGTCCCCACAGATACACTTGCACACAAACGTGCCCACACACTTCAAAACTGATAGTTAAGTTAAAATAGTTGCACACACTCATGGTGGCCGCAGAGAGCACCCAGGTCAGGCACAGCAACACACAAAAAAGGGCCAGTGTGAGAGCACCGGGCCGCAAACCTCCGGCCTCACTGTTTTTTAGCCCGCGCTGACTCACTTCCAACCAACCAGCTCTCTGCTCTATTTAAAAACCCTCCCTGGAATCTCTGTTTATCGATAACTCCCATCTCCGTTTCTCCCCTGCCGCACTTTGACTCAGTTACAGAGTGTTTGTTTGACCGTCGCAGACCATCATTACCTCTTAAACACAAGTACAGGGCTCGGCCGGGCCGCCATCGCAGCTGAGTGGTTTGTTTCAGTGTTTGTTTGCACTGTGGTGAAACGGGATCGCCTTGGCTTCCTTAAGAGGATGCAGAGAGATTTCTTCATCTGACTGAAATCTCCCTCTCACTGAGTTTCGCCTTTATAGCTCCTGCAGCTACAGCCAATAGAGCAGTTAAAGTCTGACTATAGTATATTCAGAGATTTGGTTTTAGACGGATCAGGTTTATGTTTATATTTACAGTTTTAACCCATGAAGACCCAGCATTACTTTTGTGTTAGTTCCCAAATGAATTTTTCTGTCTGATTTAACCTTTCTGAAGTATTTTATCACCATATATTATAATATTATCCTCTGTATTTTGCTTTTTTAAAGGGGTCATATTTTGCTAAATCCACTTTTATTAGTCTTTGGTACATTTATTTGTGTATTTGGACCTTAATAGTTTATAAAGTTTGAATTTGAACCCTCCACGTGCTGCAAAACTATCTTTCTGGAAAAAAAAAAAAAACTTACTTCTTCCTATTCCTTTTTGACCATGCGAAATTCAGACTTGCACGTACTTGAAGATTATTTTGTTTTTGTCTTAATTTGCTTCATTTTTTTTGTTTGTTTCTTTGCATGTTCTAAATAAATAAATTTTAAAAATTAATTCTGCTTTAGACAGACTTTAAATAGAGACAGAATGAGCCTGTATGTTACTAAAAAAAAACCTTCAGTGTATGAGTCCTGTTGGGTTGAGTTTCAATGTTTATTGTTTTTATGCCAGATACTGTGATAAAACTCCTGGAAATAGCTTTGTCGTCAGCATTTCTAATGGAGCTAACTGCTAAAAGTAAGATTTTATCACATTCGAGTAAAAACACAGGAAATATGCCGACGATCTTCAAAGACTTGTGTGGCCTTTGTGTTTGGACCTGCCTTATCTTAAATACTCAATAATTGAGGTGTTTTCCCGCAACAAGTCTGATCTTGGTTTCTGTGAACTGAGGACAAAGCGGGAATGGAAAGTCTGCCAGTTCTTTCTGATCCAGAGGTAATGATGAGGATGGAGCTGAGTCAGCACATATTCTGACTTGGTGTTTCTTTGCCTCCTCTGTGTCGTTCCAGAGGTGCGTTGCCCCCCCATCGTCAACCTGAAGAACATGTCGCTGTCACCCCCCGTCTGCGGGAAAAGGGCTGTGTCTCCAGGTGCTGCTTGCATGCTCACCTGTCGCCAAGGTTACAGTCTTCAAGGAAACAGGAGAGCGTTGTGTCTGAGCACTGGCAACTGGAGCGCTAACGTCTATAAAGCCCACTGCACAGGTAACACCCCTCCCCATTTTCTATTAGATTACACTGGGTTACAAAAAAATGTTTTTTGCTAGTTGTCTAGGTTTTTTTAACTGAATTAGGACCATTTTGCACCGCTAAATCCAATCTGTTTTTCTCAATCAGGTCAGTTTTTTTTGCTAATTTGATTTTGAAAAATTGGATCTTCTCACAAAATTGATTACATTTTTGTGACTTTATCAGTTGATTTTTATATAGTTCTCACCCAAAATAGGTTTTAAGAGAAAAAAAAATCATTAGATCACTTGATTCCTGTTAGGTACAATGGTGTATTCACCGCAGATGCAACAGAATACGTCAGGCTTATTTTTGCAAGATCTTCTAGTCGAAGCCATTTCATTCACCTGTAATATTAAAAAAAACATTAATCATAAATTGACAAAAGTAAAATCTTCAGAACTCGTTTATTGCAAGAAATATGAAAGAATTTTGTATCATATGATGTGAAAATGCCCATAAATGTAAGCAAAAATGTAAGCATAGTTCAGAAAGTCAACCTGATTGAGCAAAATTAATATGATTTTTGGATTCAGCACACCAAAATTATCCTAAATCAGCTCAAAAAACTTTAACAATAAATTTATTTTTGACCAGTGTTATAGTATTAACCCTTTAATTACTGCAATCTCCGGTGCTACATTTTACACTTTACAGCATTCAAATTGCTGTAACTCCTGAACCATTTGTGCTATCCACAAAATTCAAACAACATGGGAAAGCTGAGATCTATTTAACACTTTACAGCAACAATGTGGAACTCTATTACAAATAGTAGTAGAAAGGAACTAGGGATGCAACGATACTCGGGGAAACCATGTTCTGTCCGGTCCACCCTGCACGGGACAATCTGCCCTTATGGATTTTGGTTTTGCAATTGATTTTGGGTTGGCGCTTCATATATTGCTCTCTCTCTCTCTCTCTCTCTCTCTCTCTGACATTTTAACCCCTCCTAAATCATCACAAAAATGCTACAATATGAGAAATAAACACTAAAATTGTAAAGGTCGGATATGCTTCAATGTAGAGACAGCACTAATTATTTATTTTACAGTTTTAGCAAGCTGTACTTTGGTAAATATGCAACCGTGGATCATCGAACAGCTGCTAAAGGCATGTTGTACCTTATAACAAATACTGAAAATACCATCAAGTGTCAATTAATAATTTCTTGTAATTAGTGTCATTTTCTGGACCAAAGAATTAAAAACTAATGATAATATAAGGCTGAAACCTGTATGGTGTTTACTAGGACTGATAACATTATTTTCTGAATGTATGAAGCAAATTTGAGATGGAACATGTTGTGAAATCCTGTGATCTGAGTTTGAATAATAGTTATAGTCATATAAATGCATACCCAGTCACTGCTAAATCCTTTAGTCTCTCTACCAGGGGTGTCAAACTTATTTTAGTTCAGGCGCCACATACACCCCAATATGGTTTAAAGTGGGCCGGACCAGTAAAATAATAACATAATAACCTATAAATAATGACGACAAATTTTTGTCTTTGTTTTACTGCAAAAAACACCATTAAATTATGAAAATATTTACATGTACAAACTATCTTAAAAAAGATGTGAATAACCAGAAAAGAACTAAAATTTCTCAAGAAAAATATACAAATTTTAACAATATTATGCCTCAACTTATCATTTATACATGTGCATTACAGATCGGATCTACAAAGGCACAAAACATCTAGTAACAGGCAGAATATTGTTAAAATTGCACTTCATTTACTTTAGACATTTCAGGTTGTTCATATTTATTCACATTTCATTGTTAAAGGATAGTTTATTAATGGAAAGAGACACATTTGGGGTTGTCATTATGTATAGGCATATTGTAATATTATTTTTTTCATACTTAACCAAGAAGAATATTCATTAGTTATTGGTTATTATGCTGTTATTTTACTTGAGATCACTATTGGGATCCATTGGACTCTTTGGCAGGCCACATGTTTGATACCGCTGCTTTAGTCTCTATAGAGTCTTTTCAAGGTTTTCTAATATTTGTGAGAAAGACTGTTCATTTGTTAGTGCATTTAGAATTTCCACAGATTTCCCCAATGTAACCCCTACTTGACTGGGCTGTAGTATTGAAGACTTATTGTCTGCTAGAATATGCCCATATATGGTAGTAGTTTCTCTGCCAGCCAGTTATCCTACTAGAGTTTTCCTAAGTCCAGACTTATTCATGGGAATACAGTTCTGGTGCCAGAGTAAAAGACACTTGTGTGAGTTCATTTATGAAGCAGAAAGAAAAGGTAGTTAAATGTGGGAGATAGAAAGACACCAACGAAATGAAGCAAAAGAGGAAGATATTAAACCAAAACAGCAGGAAACTTGGAGTGAGAGTTTTTTTTCCATTCTCCAGTCCCCCCGTCTGCGTTCGACTGCTTTGTGAATGGTGAGAACAGTGCTGTAACCCACATTCAGACACTAACTGAAACCATACCGTGTCTCAGTGCCGCGCTCGGCCTGGCCTCTGGACCGGCCTATAATGGACTGCAGCCCTCCACATGCCTCGCAGGTGAAGCAGGTGGTGCAGGGCGCAACGTCCTCACTGCCCCCATTTCATCACAGAGAAAGTTCGCTAATGAAGAAGCCGCTGTCGTTAAAGAGAGGAAGAGGCGCCGTAAAGTTGAAAGGGATCTGAGACGTGGGGCAAAAGAGGAGGTGATTAGTCATCTATAGGTGTTTTATAATGATGTGGTGCAGAGAGGAGAAGTGTGTCTGAAGGTTTCAGGCTGGACTCAAGCACAGGGAAGAGATCAGAAAATAGACATGATCCTGACAGAGAAAGCTCTTACCAGGTTATAGAATAGAATAGAATACAATACAATACAATACAATACAATACAATACGATACAATGCAATACAATACAATACAGTTGAATGCAATGCAGTACAGTAGAATGCAATGCAATAGAATACAATGCAATGCAATATAATGCAGTACAATACAATACAGTAGAATGCAATGCAATAGAATACAATGCAATACAATGCAATGCAACACAGTACAATGCAATACAGTGGAATGCAATGCAGTACAATACAATACAATGCAATGCAATACAGTAGAATGCAATGCAATACAATACAATGCAGTACAATGCAATGCAATACAATACAATGCAATACAGTACAATACAGTACAATACAGTACAATACAGTACAGTACAGCAGAATGCAATGCAACAGAATACAATGCAATACAATACAGTACAATACAATGCAATGCAATGCAATTCAATACAATACAGTAGAATGCAATGCAATGCAATACTATGCAATACTATACAATGCAATAGAATACAATACAATACAGAAGAATGCAATACAATACAATACAGTACAATACAGAATACAATGCATTGTCATTGTGTGTTCTGTAAAATCAGGAGTGCTATTCCAGTTAGTATAACAGTATTAATAAAAACCCAATACTTTGGAAAATAAGCATAGTGCAAATATAAAATTACAAAAACTAAAAATAAGAAAAGAAAATAGAATATAAAATTTTACAAAATTAAAATAAGAATAGAGCTAAAGTGGAAAAAAAATAAAAAGCACACAAAATATGAACAGACACAACATGAATAGTATGTTTATCTATATTAACAATATTAACACTATGTATTACCAGTGAAAACAGTATGTATATCTATGAACTCAAGTCTATATAAAAATAGTGCATTTAAGTTTCGATAAGTACTGCTAAACGTTGCATTGTTATTGCAAGAACAGAAGATTATTACATGACTTATTGCACATAATTCACATTATACACTGTTCTTGCACATTACTAAAAGTGATTGCATGAAGGTACATTGAGGGAAGTGATCATACAGGAACATCTCCATGGTTGAAAGTGTCTTCGTGGGCTTCTGGATTCTCTCTGCTCTCACTTCATCCTGATGACACCTAAAGTGAAATATTCCAATCTAAATTCTGAAGATGAATCGAGCCGATCGGAGCTGAGTGTGTTAGTGTTTAGCAGAGATGGATGCCTAAGTGGATGGCTCATCGGGTCCAGATGGGAGCAAACGCTGTTACACAACAAAACAGGCATGATCACTGTCGATCGATGAGAGCCGACTCTTGGACGCGTAGCACTTTTACTGCAGGCTCCAACTGTGGTGAAGGGAACAATGCTGGCCAACAGCATTACAACATGTTCAAAGTAAAAAGAAGCAAAGAGGGAAAGTAAATGTTTAATGTGAAGCCGACAGGGCAGGTGGACAGGTGCACATAAACTCTAAAACAGACACAGGCTTTATTCCACAGTTCCACAGTTTGGGAGCAATAAAGTTTGTCTGTCTTTCTGTCTGTCTCTCTCTCTGTCTCTGTCTTTCTATCTCTCTCTCTGTCTTTGTCTGTCTCTCTCTCTTTCTCTCTCTCTGTCTCTTTGTCTATCTGCCTGTCTGTCTGTCTGTCTCTCTCTCTCTCTCTCTCTCTCTCTCTATATATATATATATATATATATATATATATGTCTCTCTCTGTCTCTGTCTGTCTGTCTGTCTGGCTCTATCTATCTATCTGTCTGTCTGTCTGTCTGTCTGTCTGTCTCTGTCTGTCCATCTCTCTTTGTCTGTCTGTCTGTCTCTCTCTCTCTCACTCACTGTCTGAGACCAGATTCCTTAAAAAAAAACAGTGACAAAAAAAAACATTCATTGAATTGAATAGGATGCAGCTATTTTCAGTTATGCCAATTGTATGTTTGTGTTTTGTGCCTCAAGTGGAAATGTGTCCACTGGAGCCAGGTTGTTTTGGAATCAGTATCAGGCAGCCGTCGCTGGTATGATACTTCCACACTGAATTCAACTTCAAGCCCCTGTTGTTGCCTCTTGGGTTTGTCTTCATTTTCTGTTCCAAGTAAAATTGGCGAACCGAGGGCTTATATAAAACTTCGACAACAATCATAAAAATAAGACTCACTTAGTAATAAAATGTAAATCATAGAGAACATCAGAACAACAGAATACTGTGCACGGCTCAGAGAGAAATAAAGTGCTTATCTTATCTTATTTTAGCTTATCTTAACCACTGTCATTTAACATCAGATGGACAGAGGCTCTGATTAGCCGATAATTTAATATAAATCTTGTGCAAAATAACATTTAATGGTTAAATGATAACATAATAGTGAGGCTACCTTGTAATGTAAACAAACACATAATGTTAGCCTACATTAACTCGCTGTGATAAATCAATAACTGTCATCCCCTATTTACTTGTTGCCAATGTCACTTAAGTATCTTATGTTAAGTCAGTTACCAGCAATATATTTTTTACAGCTGTAGCCATGATGTGTCCAAATATTTTTGTCCAAATAGTTTATAAATATCAATATTTCCTTAAAGTTTTATGGGAAAATTTTCTTCCCAAGTGAGATGTGAAGAAAGTAGATGGTTAATTGAGGTAGAAAAATATTATTTACAGTCAGAGCATAAATGAAAATATTTTAGAAATTTTGAGGTAGAACATTTAAAATCATAGTCATGGATAAAAAAAAAATTAATGTTGAGCGAAATTAAGTAAAAACCATCATTTGGAATTTTGGAAGCAAAGATAACAATTTAAACCAAACTAACCAATGCAGTGATACATTAGTCATTATTGTTTTGTATCCCAGACCCCTGTTAGAAAGGAAACACCTGAATTCAACGTGTCCCAATACAAAAAACAAAAATCAATGTTGAGAGAAATTAAATAAAAATAATCTCTGAGGCATTTTGGAAGCAAAGATAACATCTTAAACCAAACTAACCAATGCAATGATATTTATCCCAATATGAAACTGTATTATGATATTTGTCATTATTGTTTTGTATCCCAGATCCCCGTTAGAAAAGAAAGAAAGAACATTATTGATTTATTGTACTTTGTATCTTTTTATGGACCAAAGAATAAAAACTGATGAAGGTATAAGGCTGAAATCTCGCATGGTGTTTACAAGGACTGATGACATTATTTTCTGAAAGTATGAAGCAAATTAGTGATGGAACATGTTGTGAAATCCTGTGATTTGAGGTTGAATTACCCAGAACCTAGTTATAGTCATATAAATGCATTCCCACCAGAAAAATAATAGCATAATAACCTAAAAATAATAACTCCAAAATTTTGTGTTTGTTTTCGTGCAAAAACCCCCCCCCATTAAATTATGAAAAAAATTACATTTATAAACTATCCAAACAAAAAAGATGTGAATAACCTGAACAAAAAACTTTTTTTAAAAAGAAAAATAAGTGAATTTTAACAATATTATGCCTCAACTTATCATCATCTGTTAGAAGAGAAACACCTGAATTCAATGTCTCCCAATACTTTTTTCCATATACTGTATATCTGAACTTACAACCCAGTACTGATCAAGTTCTTATAATGTTTAAAACTTGATTTTGCCTTTTAAATTTGGAGGGTTTTCTAAGACACAGGTGTATGTCTGCCTGTATTGACAATGACATAAAGCACCTTTTCAGGTCCTTTTACCTTTCTCCCCTTTAACCTTTGCCCCCCCCCCCCCCCCCCCCCCCCCGTCGTAGCCTGATGCTGACCTAAACAATGGATGTAGATACGAGTCAGTCAGATGTGTGACCTCAGCAGGGTGTGGCTGTTGGAACACTGACCGCGCTGCACTCTCTCTCGTGATTCACTAATAACCGGTAATGAGTGTGTGATGTGTTATGATTAAAAAGGTCAAAGGTCAGATGACATCACTCACCTCCTCCCTCCGTGATAACGAGCAGCAGATTGTGTCCAGGATGGAATGAGCTGAACAGCTGTACCTCTGAATGATCTGGACTCACATGAAGTGGTGGTAGTGGTCATTCCCTCTGAACGGGTCCATGTGTTTTCTCCTGTGTCGGCTCTCTTCAGACACTGAACCCCCGTCGATCCAGTGTCCAGTTGACATTGTTGCAGAGACAGATGAGCGCCGGGGTACTGCTATCGTCAGCTGGAACGTCCCAAATGCCACTGACAATTCTAAGGATGAGGTGGGTACCTACACCATCTACTCATCTGTTAGAGCATAGGTGCCAAACATACAAAACCGGCCCACCAAAGGGTCCATTCTGGCCCCTGAAATGGAAAAATTACACTAATCAATGATGTCAAAGTTAGTTCAGGTTCCACATACAGACCAATATGACCAGTAAAATACTATCATAATAACCTTTTTCTTCTTGGTTTAATGTGAAAAAATAATATTACATTATACCTAGAAATAATGACAACTCCAATTTTTTCTCTTTATTTTAGTGTAAATAAATAAAATTAGATGAAGATATTCGCATTTACAAACTATCCTTTCACAAAAAAAGTGGAGAAGCTGACAAAATATGAACAACATGAATGTCTGAAGGAAAATAAGTGCAATTTAACCAATATTCTGCCTGTTACTGAATGTTTTGTGTATTTGTAGATCCACTCTGATCTGTAAGTTGTAATGCACATGTGTAAATGATTAGACGCGGCATAATATTGCACTAATTTTTCTTAAGAAATGTCAGTTTTTCTCATTCGCATCTTTTTTGTTTGGATAGTTTGTAAATGTTAATATTTTTATAATTTAATGGGTTTTCTTAAGATATTTCAGGTGGTTCATGTTATTCACCCTTTTTTTATGCTTTATTTTTATTTGTTTTATCAACAGACAAAGAAACTAGGGGTCACTGGTTGAACACAAGATATTTAAATGATAGACAATAGTAATTATGCATTGTTTTGTTTATAGTCCAGCCATTTTCTCCAGCGCTTTATGAAGGCATGTTCCTTGAGCCGTAGGTAATAAGTCAGTCTTTCTATGGAGTACGTTTATTTTATTATTGCTACTGATCCTCACAGGGGTGCATCAGTTTTGAGCCAGTTCCTTGTAATGGCTTTTTTGGAAGAAGTTATAAGAATTTTAAAGAGGTATTTATCTTTCTGTAATACATCTTCAGGTAGCAGTCCCAGCAAAAAAAATACTTGGGGTCCTTAGGATGTTATTCACACTTTTATGGAAAAACTTTGTAGATGTAAACATTTTCATAATATAATTTGACTTTTTTCACTGTGATTACTTTTCTGGTCTAGCCCGTTTGAGATCATATTGACCTGAATGAGGCCCCTGAACTAAAATGAGTGTGACATCCCTGTATTAGACGAATGAAATTAACTTTAAAATTATTTCACAAACGTTTTCAGAAATTGCTAATCAAGATTCACTGTCCTTTAAGCCCCGCCCTAAGACAGCCACTGCCTAATCCTATGTTAGTAACCGTAAACAGGCAGGAGTACCCTAACAAGCTTTTAAAGCAAGCAGATGCCAAAGCCCATAGATGCAAACACTAACGCTTTATGAAGTATACAAACTTTCCTGACTTAGTCTCTTCACATGATCTTCTTCGTCTGCTTTGAGTGACTGATGGACATATTTCGCCTTGTGTCTCATCTACAGGTGTCTGTGCAGGTGAAGCCGGTGTACGCCCCTCCACAGCTGTTTCCTATCGGAGTAGAAACCATCACATACTTTGCCACTGACCGCTCTGGGAATCAGGCGAACTGCTCCTTCACAGTCACTGTCATCGGTGAGCTCATGTCTCTGGAGACTGTGTCATCCGATGGCGCAACGGCCCTTTTTAATGAGACACAGTGACGAGTTCTGATCACACTGTGAATGTGTTTGAAACTGATATGTCTTTTTTCTAAAAACAAAACTAGGGATGCACCGATACCAGTTTTTTCCAGACCAAGTACGAGTACTTACGTTTGATTACTTACCGATACCGAGTATCAATATGAGTACTTAATAATACCATTACAGTTCTTAGTTCCTTTTGAAAACATGCTTTATTATTGTTGTCATTAGTCTGACTGTAACAAAGTGCTGCTACTGACATTTAATGTGTTGGAATGAGTGTTTCTCAATCAATCCACCAGAGGGCGCTGCTCTTAATTAACCGTACTGAACAAATATCACGAAGAAGAGTAAAGATTTTTGAGAAGAAAAAGAAGAAACTCAGTAATAATAAACATGGAGACGACAGAGGACGTAATACTAATGTGGATACTAATATTGATATTGATGAGGGTAGTTGTCATTATTACGTCAGAAAACAAATATATACAGGAGGCACATTCTATTAGTGTCAGTCTGATTTATGGCCATGATGTAACATATTTACTGATAATGACTGGTATGATTCTGCCTGAACTGACATCATGTTGACTGTCAAACTCAGGCTAGTTCAGGGGCCACATTCAGCCCAATTTGGTTCTCTTCTGAAGATATTTCAAGTTGTTGATATTTGTTGAAATAATATTCACATTTTTTGTGAAAGAATAGTTCGTAAATGTAAATATTTTTATGTAATTTTACTTCTTACACTAAAACAAAAAGAAAAACTTGAGTTGTCAAGAGAAGTGCAATTTTAACACTTTTCTGCCTGTTACTAAATGTTTTGTAGATCCACTGTGATCTGTAAGTTGTCATGCACATTCGTAAATGATAAACTGAGGCATTGTTTTATTAAAACTTTACTTATTTTTTTTTTATAAATTTCAGGGTTTTCATGTTACTTACATTTTTTCATAGCTAGGTTGTAGATGTGAACGTTCTCATCATGTAATTTAGCTTTTTTCACTCTAAAACAAAGAGAAAAAATTGGAGTCTGACTCACTTGAGATCAAAGTGGGCTGAATGTGGTCCTTGAACTTAAATGATTTTGACATCTTTGATTGGATCGGACCCTTTGGCGGGCTGGTTTTGACCCGCGGGTCATATAGAAGTATAGGAACACACAGATATTTAGTAACAGAGCAGTCATATGAAAGCAGTGGTGTCGGTGTCGTTCTGTCCTTCTGTATAATGGTACACTCCTATCGGGCAGTGAGTTCCCTTCAGCAGGTGGAAAACAGGGCTACAGCAGAGGACGAAGAAAAAGGGGGTGTCCCATGTCAGCCACTCGATAATGACTGCAGTCAGGGGGAAAAACCTCAGCCTGGTAGCCGTGAACATTTCCATATGTTATTATGGTGGTGGAACGTTGTGGTTTTTTATTGGAGACATATGTTTTACTAGTGCCCTCTGACACTTTGTGCACAGCGCGCCGTTCTGCCTCCAGCTGCCCCATTCGGCTATTTCTGCTCTAGTCCTAGGGGGCTGTTGCATATTTGTGTGTTTGAACTTGATTACTTTAGAGTTGATGAAATGACTTTAACCCATTAAGACATAAAGTACCCTCTAAAAAACATTCTGTAACCCAAGTATTGTTGGAAAACAGCCTGTTACAACCTGAGGGTATTTATATGTCTATGAAGCAGATGGAGCCATAAAAGGCCAACAGGGGTTTTCACAGATTCCCTTCAGAAGTAGAGTATAAGATAAAATAAGATAAGATAAGAAATATATACTTTATTGATCGCCCAAGGGGGAAATTCAAGTGTGTACAGCAGCACAAGACAGTATGCATCAAATACAATAGAAAAATAAAAATATAAAGAAGTTTGTTAAAGTGACTAAAGTGACAAATAATAGCAATCATAATGATACATTTCAGAAGAGGAAAGCAAATCTATCTCTAACAAATAAAAAAAAAAAGATTAAAATCATAGTCTCAGATAACAGACATCGTATCTACTAGTGATGTTGGTCTGTGAACATGGTCTCAAACCTCCAGATGGTCCAGCCCAAGGCAAACTTTTGAAAAAGTCGCAAAAACGACTAACCTTTATTTATTTTTCCAAGCCAGACACATTAAGAAAACATTCTTTTTTATAACTGGCCTTTTGAGGGAGAGGGAAAAGGGAGGTAAAAAAAAAAGAAGGTTAAAATCAAACAAACACGGCAATCAAAACACTAGAATAACAATGAATTAATAAAATATTTTCAAAGACACAGCTAAAATACAGCCATAAAACAGCAAGAGTCTAAAGACTAAAAGAAATATTTTTTTTCTCTAAACTGGTTTGGAATGAAACATTCAGGCTGCATTATCTTACCAGCAGGTGGCGCTGTGGGCTCTAATAAACACAGTAGAAGTGCTTTGTAATTGTTCTCCATGTAAAATGGATCTGATGTGTTTTTTTGTAGATAAGACTGGAATAATTTAGCTTCATTACGACCTGTTATACCAGACATATTTTCACACTTCACCGGAAAATGAAGTCAATTAAGGTGATATTAATGGTTGTCACGATAAATGTGAAATCAGTGTTTGTTTTAAGTATAAAGGCTTATTTTGGTCCTGAGTGAAAAAACTTGCGAAGCAGTGGAACGTTTCAGAAATCTAAAGGGTAGAAGATTCTTTAAAAAAATAATATAAAGATAGGTGAACATGATGCTGTTGGATATAAAAACAAACAACAGTGAAATAAACAATAGAAAAAGGGAATGGATTAATGTCCTGGGCATCCCCCATCCTTAGACCCTCCTTCTCGGCTAGGAAAAACTCCAAAAAACCCAATGGGAAAGGAGAAACCTCCGGGAGAACCACAGTGAAGGAGAGATCCACTCCCATGGACAGATAGACTATAGATGCACCAGGACTGATGGACATCCATTTGCAGATGTAGCTAGTTCCAGTCTGTAAAGATGCAGTAGGGTGGGGGCACATGAGGGGGTCTGTCTAGTCAGATGAGACAGGTGAGGGTGAGGAGGTCCATCCAGACTGGTGAGGGTAGGGTCACATAGTCACATAATTATATTCATCATTCATTTTTTTTTTCTTTTTTAATGAATTATTAAAACCATGCCTCAGATTTGCATTTGGGGTCAACTTTATGGACTCATGGCTACTGTAAACAAACTAAACCCAAAAAAACATAAGGAAATGCACATGGCTGAAGGGAGAATAGTTTAAATATTTGAGTCAGTCTTAAAGGTTTTAATGTTAATTGATGTGTCTAACGTTGACACATGCTGTTGTTATTCTCTTTCATGTTTTATATCTTAACAAGCTCACATCCCTGTCTTTATGTTTTTGTAGATACCGAGCCCCCGGTGATTGACAGGTGCAGGTCTCCGCCCACAGTTCACGCTACAGACAGCGAGACGGCAGTCGTTTGGGAAGTGCCGCAGTTTTCCGACAACTCAGGTATGTCTCGTGGTGGTTCTCAGATGGCAGCTCGTTAGACAGTTCATTCTGTTGCGTCTCAGTTCCAGGGTGCCCCACCCTCTTCCTCCACTGATGATGGTTATACAGGATCTTTTCCGTCGGCTGCCTGGAAAAAAGCGATCAGAGGAGGGCTCTGTGCTGTCGTACACATGTGTAAATGTGTGTGTAACAGCGGATAAAAGAGGATGGATTGGACTGGTGTGC
The DNA here is from genome assembly GCF_902148855.1 of Sphaeramia orbicularis. Classification (NCBI taxonomy): domain Eukaryota; kingdom Metazoa; phylum Chordata; class Actinopteri; order Kurtiformes; family Apogonidae; genus Sphaeramia; species Sphaeramia orbicularis. Next base: position 41,539,488 of record NC_043974.1, on the reverse strand, counting down.
ATGAATGCCTCATTTGTGCGTCTGTGTATAAAGACAGAGATAAAGACTGAAACTTGCGAAGACAAGTGGACAGATGAAGTTGCTGCTGCGGTGTCTGTTAAAGCTGTTAAAGTTATACCAGATGGAGAACAGCAGGTGTTTTTGTGATGAAAATTGTTCTTCTATGGAAATTCACACTCATTCCATCCAGTTTTCACACAGTTATTTGTATAATTTTGTGTACACATTCAGAGCTCAACCCATTTGGGATTTTTAAATGACTTGTCAAATAATGTATTTTCTGGTATTACACAATAAATATGAGCATTAATCACTGTCCTCCAACAAAAAAAGGCTTGAACAAATTCCCAGCTTGCCCAGCTGCAGGTCAGTCATCTATTGTACTGGAAGAAACACCTATTTAAGACTGATCTAGTATTAAAAAATAACACCTTAAAGAGGACACAGTATGGATTCTTTTCACATTTGTATTTAGATTCCCTGGGACAATGTCTACAAAGTTTGTTTATAGTTTAGAGAAATTTAGATTTTAGGCTTTTGTTTTGTTTTTGTTTTTTTGTTTTTTTTTTTTTAACAATTTTTTTTTTTTTTTACATTTTTTTATGATATTACTACTTACGTACTACTTACATTTACTTGCAATGGGCCATATTTTGCTGTCTTATAACATTGAAATGCTTGGAAATATCAATATAGTTACTATTGAGCACTGATAGGAAGTCATACGTGAACTTTCATTTGGTACCATGACCTTTAACCTTGAGTGACCTTGAAGGGTCAAAATCAAGTTCACCAATGTCTAGATTTCAACAATCTGCTTCTCCGCTACTAATCGGATTCCTTTCAAATTTTATATGTAGCTTCCTTGGGACAGTGTCTTTAAAGTTTGCTCACCATTTTGAGACATTTTGATGAATTTTTGAAATATTTAAAATGTGCCTTCTTTTATAATGGTTCAAATTTTGATGGCTTATAACATGGAAATAGTTACAGATATTAATATAGTTACTATTGAGCACTGATAGAAGTCATATATGAACTTTAACTGAATTAGTTGAGTTTTCCTCCAGTGAAAGTACCACCCACTTCTATTCGGAGATCTCTATTGATCTCCAGCATCAAGACCACAGGACTCTAACATAGAACAGAACCTGACAACCTCACACATTCAACTTAGGATTGATTCTTGACTGAACATTAGACACAGGGCCTTTTTTTTTTTTTTTTTTTAATAGAACTCTGGTGGTTTAGGCCGATATCGCCTCCACACAGACACAATTTCCTCTACAAACATTTCATATTAGAAATGAACAGACCCATGATGGGAACATATAAATCAGACAGTGTGTAATTTAGTGATGCCCCCGCAGGTGTGGTCTTGGCTGATTTTGCGAGATTAGACCGAGCACAAATGCAATAAATTCGGAGGCAACACTGAGTCCAGAAACCTGTAAAAAGTCTGAAAAGACTAAAGAAAATTACTGCATAAGAAGAAACAACACATTCTGCCTTAAAATCTGCTAGTAGCCTTATGCAGCACAGTGAAAGAAACTCCTTTATTCTACATTTGTAATGTTGATTTTCAAAGAAAAACACAACCGTTCATTACTTCTTCTCTTGCTCGTCTTTCTTTCACCTTATACAAATAATTTGTTTAGTGTGGTTATATAGTATAATTAGGCGTATGTCCTCTTTCGACTTCAGTAAATAAATCAAAGGCAGAATAACATCTTTTAATTTATATTTTACTCTTTGTTTCCAATACATTTACACAGAAACATAAGACTCTGTTAAACCTGCCTGTCTGCTTGTGTTGCATCCAAAATGATGCAGGAAATGAAAGCTTGATTTCAGATGTTAGATAAGTCTGTTTATTTGCATGAAGCAAAGGGAAATGAGATCCAATGACAAGCTATCTCTGCAGACACATGCGGAGACATATTTTCATACCAGGTGTGAGATGAAGTACCTGGAGCCATCCAACAGCGATCAGATCACACAAAAATGCATGTTAATGCAGGCGTGAACAGGATCACACATAAATATTCATTTATATAAGCCAGAGATGTCTAACTCCTTTTAGTTCAGGGGCCATATACAGCCCAATATGACCTCCACTAAAAGAATAAGAGTGAAAGAAGTAAATTTAAAATATGAAAACGTTTACATCTGCAAAGTATACTTTACAAAAATGTGAGTAATATGAACAGCCCGACATTTCGTAAGAAAAATAGTACAGTTTTAACAATATTATGCCTCATCTTATCATTTACACTAAATTCATTTTGTCACAGTGGATCTGTAAACACACAAATCATTTAATAACAGAGAGAATATTGTTCTAATGACATTTAGTTTCTTAAGACATCTCAGGTTGTTCATATTTGTTCAGGGTATTCAATTTTTTGTGACAGGATAGTTTGTAAATTAAACGTTTTCATGTAATTTTTTACACGAAAACAAGAGAAAAAATATTTATAGATTATTATGTGGACAGACACTGAAACCTGAAACATTAATGCTACAAACTCATAAAGTTGTAAATTACAGTAATGACGCTGGGACTGAAGCCCTTTAAAATGACTGTTGGCTGAGTCATTTGAATATTGATGTTATTAGTTATTACACAGTTATATTGGCAGGACATCAGTATCGGCCAACATTTGCTGTATTATTTGCCAATATGAGCATGAACATGTAAGAACTGTGTTCACTAATGACAGATATTTGTCATGTTTTACTGCAGGTTTTTGACAAAAACAGGCATTTAAAATATCGGTGTCTGTGTCAGATTACTGCATCCTTATTATTTATTTAATGACAGCATCTGCCCTATATTTGTAAAAGCAGATCACATGACAAATTAGGATCAGTCACCATTTCAATCAGACCTAATTTGCATGTTTACAGTTAAACCTGTAAAGCTTTGGTCTTGTATAGAAAAGGAGACAGTATAATGGCATAGTGTTTGACTTCTGACTCACTTTTAAGTCTAATAGGTTCGTACTCCTGTTCTCTTGTGTTTCCTCAGTGTGAGTAAAAACACATAATGACCACATAGAAACACATTAACCAGAGCAGCTCTGACTGAGTGAAAAGCAAGTAGTGTTTAGTATCAAAGCGTTTTGTGACGGATACATGTTGGCTGCTGTAAGTTCTCAATACTCGGCCCGGGCCACCCTGGACTGTAGACTACGTTGATGCTGAGCAGCATCCAACAGCACTGCTATAAAGGGGGCGTATCAAGGCCACGCTGCCAAACAGACTAAATATCCTAGAGCTGGCTGCCTCTGACTGTACCCAAACATTGGTGGTGGTGACAGATGACAAACCAGACTGCACTGATGCAGGCCTCCAGTCCACAGCCAGACACACACACACGATATGGACAAAAGTATTGGGACAATTCAGGTGTTTCTTTTGTAACAGGGGTCTGGAATACAAAACAATAATGACAAATGTCAAAATATAGTTTAATATGGGGATAAATATCATTGCATTGGTTAGTTTTGTTTAACTTGGTTTCTTTGCTTCCAAAATACCTCAGAGGTGGTTTTTACTTAATTTCTCTCAACATTGTGCATGACAATGAGTTTAAATGTTCTACCTCTAAATTTCTAAAATATTTTTTGTCCTCTGACTGTAAATAATGATGTTCTACCACAGCTAACCATCTACTTTCTTCACATTTCACTTTGGAAGAAAATCTTGATGTTTTTATCTCAAATCAGCCTGAACAGGACATCCTACAGCTGTAGACATGATGCGTCCCAATATTTTTGTCCATATAGTTTGTAAACATCAATATTTCCTTAAAGTTTCATGGGAGATTTTTCTTCCTAATTGAAATGTGAAGAAAATAATAGTTAGTTGTGATAGAAAATTATTTGCAGTTAGAGCATGAAAAATATATTAGAAATTTGGAGGCAGAACATTTAAAATCATAGTCATGGTTAAAAAAATGTTGAGAGAAATTAAGTAAAAACCATCCCTGAGGAATTTTGGAAACAAAGATTGCAGTTTAAACCAAACTAACCAATGCAATGACATTTATCCTAATATAAAACTATATTATGACATTTGTCATTATTGTTTTGTATCCCAGGCCCAACTAGAAAAGAAACACCTGAATTCAACATGTCCACATACTTTTATAGTGTACAGAACACTGAATGTACTCATAGGTGCAGCATTTATACTAATTCAGGCAACAAAACTTGACAACCCCATGCTCGGATGTGCTTGTTGCCCACCTGTCTGCAGAGGTGAACCCCCATCAGAAACACACACACTTGCCTGACACACCACCCAGTAATAACAGGCTTCTGTGGCGACTCCGGGGCCACACGACGTCAGCCCAGCGCCGCTTCAACGTCAGTGTTTTGTTTTTCCAGGCCCACACCCTGATGCCAATGCTATATATAGCACAGACTCGATAGACGCACACATAAACACACACAGAGGCTGTATATAAGGTTAGACACCAGACTCCAGAGGGCCAGACGTGTGTCAGCCCTTCTGGAACGCCGCCGCCGCTACTGGAATTGTGAGAATGGGAAAAGGACAAGCGAGAAATCGATCGCTCACTTTTCCCACTTTGTCTTTTTTTGTCAGTTTTTCCCCTGCAATGTGGACTCAACCTACAGACACGACATCCCACTCACACGCTCCTCATCATCACTACTTTATCACACACTACACACACATTTAGAAACTTTTCCCCTCACATCCCCACAGACACATGATGTGTCCACATATTCCCATGTATCATTGTTTAACGTAGGCTTTATTATTTAGTAAGAGTGACTCATTTAGTCCTGGAGCATGGAGTAAAGCCAACACTGCCCTCTGCAGGACTACTACAGTCAAACTATAGGAAGGAACAAAATGGGAAAAACAGAACTTCATGTGCCAGAAGGCAGCAACTAAACAGCAAATATGAAGTCAAAAAGATGTGGCGGTGCATCGCAAATAAGATTACCAGTAAAATGTGACGTACTTGTATTTCAGTTTTTCGGTCCTTATCATTTCGTGTGTCGATGTATTATTTATTTATTTATGTAACCTTTATTTATGCAGATACAATCCCATTGAGATCGAGACTTTTACAAGGGCGACCTGGCCAAGAAGTCAAACAGCACACACCATACCATAATGAAAAACAGGTTGAAATATCAGTGATAGCAATACAAAAAAACCCAAAAAACAACATATACTGTATATGTATGTGTGTGTGTATATCTGTATAAAGCTCTAAATATACACGCATATATAGCTCTGAATATGTATATATACCAAATATACATATAAAAACACAATTAGAACAGCAATTTGTACAATATGTACTGATATTATCAATATGATGATTACAGAAATATACATAAATAATTGTGCAAAAATTGTTATGTTATTAAAATGATGTGATTGTACAGTAGAATAAATGTGATGTGATGTGTCTTGTTGTTTCTTCTGTGTTTTCCTTTCATTAGGAGGTCGTCTCACAGTAACCAACAGCCACAGTCCCGGCTCCCTGTTCCCAGTCGGAGAGACCCTGGTCCAGTACACCGCCACGGACGCAGCCGGAAACAGCCGAACCTGCAACCTCACCATCACCGTACAAGGTAAAGGACGGAATATACCAAAAACTGATTGTTCTGTCACTTTCCGTGTCCTCCTGTTTCATGAGGATGTTTTCCACGTCGTACTCAGGGACGACGTGTGAGCAGCCGTACATCCCAGTGAATGGGGAGTTTGTCTGCTCAGAGGAAGAGGAGGGGGTCAACTGTACTCTGCACTGTAAGGATGGGTACAGCTTCACTCAGGATGCGGTGCACAGCTACTTCTGTGCATACAACGGTGTGTGGGAGCCCCCGTACTCTTCAGACAGGCCCGACTGCTCAGGTGAGGACCGCTGTCTCCACTGCTATTGTTGGTGTTCAAACTAGTACATTTTATACATATGCATTCATGCCACATGGAGAATTCAGAGTCACCAAATGATGAAAAAATATTGTCAGAAAGAGTACAATTTATAAAGCTTGTGGCTTCATGCAAGAACCAGTTTATTCTTTGCACATTGTGATCCTCAGCATATGAGTCATATTTGTGGCCAAATTGTGATACCTGCATAACTTCACTCTCCAAACACAGCCAAATCATTTTATGCAGATATCACAATTTGGCCAAAAATCAGACTTAGGCCATTATGCTATGAGGCCAACGACATGTAGTTCAAGAAATTCATCAGGACTTGCTGCTTTCATTATTTTTTTTTCATAATTTGAATTTTGCTGCAACACGGTGGTGCAGTGGATAGCACTCGTGCCTCACAGCAAGATGAGGGTGGGACCTTTCTGTGTGGACTTTGCATGTTCTCCCCATGTCTGCGTGGGTTCTCTCCGGGTTCTCTGGCTTCCTCCCACCATCCAAAGACATGCACTGATAGGTTAATTGGTTAATCTAATTTGCCCATAGGTGTGAATGTGAGAGTGATTGTTTGTCTCTATATGTTCAGCCCTGTGATGAACTGGCGACATGTCCAGGGTGAACACCGCCTTCACCCATAAGTAGCTGGGATAGGCTCCAGCGACCCTGTGACCCTGTGAGGATAAAGCAGGTTCAGAAAATGAATGAATGAATTTTGTTTCAGGTGCAAGTACAGATGTGTCTGACAGAGTCTTAAAAAGTCTGCAGTCTTAAAAAGTCTTAAAAGTCTTGAATTTACAAATCTGCATTAAATACCTTAAAATAAATTTTAAAAGTATTAAATTTGATGTAGAAAGTCTTAAGTTATGTTAATAAACCTTTTTGCTGTATTGTGTTTAAATGTGTCTGGGAAATGTCCAAGCTGCAAAGAAAGCAACGTTAGACTATTCAGTTTCATCCCGACAATTTGTATTGAAATTAGGAACCAATTATCGCTAACTTCGCAAAAATAATCACAAAACATTCAGCCCAACACACATGCAGCGGTTAGTCACGCATATGTTGCCCAAAATTAAGCATGAAGAAGTGCAAATTTAACATTGCCTGGTTGGAGAAAAGATCATTCTCGACCTGGTTGACACCAGTTTTCCTAAATTCTAGGAGTCACAAATTTTTGCTAGTAAGGCTGTGAAATAGGTGTTGAATTCTGTCCAAAGTAGACTTAAAAAGGTCTTAAAAAGTGTTAAATTTAACTTGAAGAAACCTGTAGGAACCCTGGTTTTAGGAATAAATTGTAATTCACATAATGATTGTACACTGTACACTAGAAAAACAATATCACATACAAGACCAACAAACATTTGAGATGCTCTTTACACATGAGTACTTTTGTAAAAGTACTCATGTGTAAAATCCTTTTTGTCCCTCCCAGTGAACCGTGTAGCAAACAACGGATTCAAGCCATTTGAGATGCTGTTTAAAGCCTCACGCTGTGATGATGTGGATCTGGTCAAGTCGTTTGCTGGAGAGTTCAACACTAAACTGGGAGGCATGGTGAGGAACACACACACAGTATTTGTACCATTAGAGCAGCTGTGAATCCAACTTGTTCCGCTCATTTCACATTTGCTCTTAAACACATGCTGCATTTTTCCTCCACAGCTCCCGAACCTGTGCAGCTCTGACGACGTGAACTGTAAGCTCGAGGTCATGTCACAAGGTCACTGTCTGGAGTACAACTATGACTACGAGAACGGATTTTCCATCGGTACACTTTACACCGACACCCTCACAGAACCACTTTTACTTCAGTTAAAGCAGCTGGTTACAGTATCTCACTGTTCTTCCTTGTCTTTGTCAAAAATGCATCAGTACCAGGGGGTTGGGGAAACAACTGGGGTCCCCAGGGTGCCCACGATTACGCGTACTTTGAGTCAGGCTTTGCGACAGGCAGCCGACAGCTCCCTGGTCGACAGCAGGACAGCAGCCTCCAACCCCACCACCGCACCAAGAGGCATCGGAAGATCACAGGCCCCACCAGAGACCAGAAGATCCAGATCTTCTTCAATATCACAGGTAGAGTAACTATTTGGTGTATGACTGTAAGATATAGGAACTACTTGGAATATTTCCTAAAATCACACAATTTAATTTACACAGTTATGCACACATTGTGGTGGCCTAAAAACTAATGATTTAAGAGAAGAAGCATATCCCATAAAGACCCAAATATCCATCTTTGACCAAAAGCATCTACTGATGTAAAATTTGTAATACCTGTTGATCCACTAATTCTATCAATACATGTAAATAATTGGTATAAAATACAGTTTGTCCTCTTTTCATGGTCATCAGATATGACCCATTTGGACGTTCAGAGGCTCTGTAGTGAACATGGAAACTCTGTCATCTTCTACAACATTGATTCACCAGTAAAACCCATGGACTTGGATCAATGACAGTGGATGGATACACTTGGTTTATGTTCAGTTAATGATAGATTTTGCTGAAAAAGTCAGCTTTTCTTCAGTTTTCACTGTTTCTGATATAATAACTATAATAATTATAATAATTATTATAATAATTTACTTTGAGCTTTTATGAACATCTACATGATCAGTGATTTAAATGTAGGAAAACACATGATTTTTATGGAGAAAACACAAAATAAAGAAGATAATATTACAAAAAATGATGATTAATCACTTAAGAAAAGTTTAATGTAGAGAAAAATTCACTTGAGAACTGCCACAAAAGTCACACTGGATCTTTATGGGATATACATGAGACAACTGGACAACATAAATTATCCATACTTTTGAGTTTATCGAGTTAACACACTTGATTTTCTTTATTTTCTTAGTTGTCTTTAATGTTAATAACCTTGATGGAGTGTATTCTCTGTTTTTAGCCATGATATACATCTATATATAGAGTGATAGACTGTTTTAATGAGCATCGCTGACACTGATACTGTTAAAATACTCATCTTTTTTTTTTTTCGACCAAATATTGTCACAAGAAATGTACTTTATTGTTATAGTCATAAAGAACATTGCACATTTCATATTTTTGACTTATTTGCATTGTTCAAGCATAGATAGATAGATAGATAGATAGATAGATAGACATAAAATACATAATAAAACTCAGTTCTAAAACCATACATAAATCACTAATCTAAGAATATACATATAAAACACCATATGTATATTTGTGTGTGTGTATATTTTTTTTTTGTTGTTGTTTTTTCTTTCTTTTTTGTTGTATTGATGATTTCTTTCCTGCTACTTTTTATTATACTTGAATGGAACAATTATAACAAAATTTTCCCCCTGGCATTAAAAAAGTATTCTGATTCTGTTGTTTGTGTTTGATACCCGCAGCTTTTATTGTCCTTTTCAGTTTTTTAAACTTTTCCCATTCTCCCAGCAAGCATCCCACTGCCCCTGTCGAGGAACGACTCAATCGAGGTGGCCAATCAGAAAAGGCTCCTGCGCACCCTGGAACAGCTCACCAATCGGCTGAGGCGGACGCTGTCCAAGCAGCCGCTGTCCAGTTTCCATCTATCGTCTGAAATGATCGTTGCTGATCCGAAATCACTGGAGAGCAAGAGGGCCTCTCTGTTCTGCAGACCGGGTTCAGTACTCAAAGGCAGAATGTGTGGTGAGTGATTCACTTATTCATGTCATTTAAATATGGTGCTTAATTAAAAGTTCCTTAACATGGCATGGGCTCTTAACTAAACTATTGAATTTGGCAGCAACATTTATTCTCACAATATGTAAAAGTGGATCTTACAATATCAGCACCAGGGAGACTGGGGGAATGTGATCCACCTGTAGTTGGAACACCCTCCAGTCCCCTTATGTTAAAAAAAAAAGGATGGTACTGTCCTTGACATCCATGTGATGTTGAAGAGGCTTGTCAACCTTCAACATCCATAGCCTTAAAGGGGTCATATTTTGCAAAACCCACTTTTATTAGTCTTTGGTTCATTTATTTGTGTATTTGGACCCTAATAGTTCAAAAAGTTTGAATTTGAACACTCCAGGTGCTGCAAAGCTATCTTTATATTCGTTTTGGCAAAAGTTGAGTGGATTTCTACAACCAATTTTAATTCCTGCTATATTTGTTACGTCTATAACTAGTTACGTCTCGACATTTGCACATATAAGGTCATGACTTCTGAGATGAACATTACTCCGAGTATGCCATAATTGTTTATCAGCATCAGTGAAATGTTTACAGACCAACAGCCTTGATTCCAGAGTTTTGACACTCTATTTAAAACCAAAGGAGTCAGTGTTTGTAGATGGAACATAGACTGAAGACTCCAATTTTTCCTTGAGTGAAAAAAAGTTCAATTATAGTATGAAAATATTTCTATTTACAAACTACCATTTTAAAAAAATGTCAATTACATGAACAAAAATGAAACCTACAGATCACAATGGATCTATAAATACACAAAACATTATTTCTCTTCAGACATTTCAGGTTCATATTTTTTTCAGGTTCTGGATAACTTGTAAATGTAAACATTTTTCAGAATTTTACTTTTTTCATGCCAAAACAAAGAAGTTGTCATTTTGATTTTGACACCATTGACTGTTAGTATCTTAAGTGTAATTTTTACATTCGACAAATTCATCCCACGGGCTGGATTAGACCTTTTGGTGGCCCAGTTTTGGCCCGCGGGCTATATATTTGGCACCCGTAATATAGAGTGAAAAAGAGGAGTCCCAGTCATCTGCCTTGTGGAACACCTTTTGTAATTTGAACAAACTCATTACATTTTTCCCCAATAGTGACTCAATGCCATCTGCCCTTACGGTAGCTATTTATTAGTATATGATAAATAAGTATGCTGGGTAACCACCCACCTTCAAAACACTGTTGTTTTATCATGTTTCAGTCCAGTGTCCAGTGGGAACCTACTTTTCTCTGGAGTACAATGACTGTGAAAGCTGCTGGCTGGGCTCGTACCAGGACCAGGAAGGTCAGCTGGAGTGTAAGTCCTGCCCTGAGGGAACCTCCACCGCCTACCTGCACTCCCGCAGCGTGGTCGAATGTAAAGGTACGATGTCCACATACACAGTTTGACCTCACACTCATATTAAACATAAGTGTTTGTAAGTGTCTGGAATAAATGAACAGCTATACTGCTCATTTTGCACCACAGGCAGGACATATTGTCGTAGCCTCTGATTTCATTGTAGTGTATGGGCATTGATTAAATATATAAAAGATGGCACAATTTTGGAGATTTTCATTGTGAGAATATCAATTAGCAACACTGCCGACATTTATGTTTGACTTGCAGTGACAGTGAAACCAAGGGAGCCTGATTTTCAATTCTTAAAAACCTGATAATGTTGGTTTAGAGCAGGAAAAAGCTGTCAGACAATTATTCCTCTTCTGATACTCAGTAATAATTAGCACTGACAGAAAGTAAAATATTTCAGCTTGAGATACTAATTAACTGTTGAACTGCATATAACTCATAATGTAATTAAGCAATAACTCCTGGGATTAAAAATAGACTTTATATGGGAGCTAATGTTGAACTTGCAAAATTGAAAAATCAATGTGATGTAAGTTTAAACCATTTCCACTCAACAGACACTAGATATTATAAAATTAATGATTTGAGCAGGTACAAGAACCCAAAAAATTAATCATCTTCACCTTTATTCATCAAATGGCTTTTTTTTTCTCATTTTAACTGTAGAGTTATTATCAGGGATCATGTTTTGTTTTGCTTTGCTACTTTTGTGTCAGTTCCCAAATGAATTTTTTTGTCTGTTTAACCTTTTTTAAATGATTTACCATGATTTATTATAATATTGTCCTCTGTCTTTTATGTTTTTAAGTGAAAAATCATGTATTTTCGCGACATTTAATATACTGATCATATAGATGTTCATAAAAACTCAGATTAAAGTTGAGGGATATTATATCAGAAACAGAGAAAACTGAAGAAAAAGTGACTTTCTCAGTAAAATCTATCATTAACTGAACATAAACTAAGCATCTCCATCCACTGTCATTGATCCAACTCCATGGGCTTTACTGGTGAATCAATGTTGTAGAAGATGACAGTGTTTCTACGGAAACTACGGAGCCTCTGAACATCCAAATGGGTCATATCTGATGACCATGAAAAGATGACAAACTGTATTTTGCACCAGTTATTTACAGGTATTGATAGGATTAATGAATAAACAGGCAATAAGTTGTTTATATCAGTCGATGGTTTTCGTCACAGATGGCTGTTTAGGTCTTTGCATTTCCATACTGTACATACTTCACATATATCCAAATTTGATGCATATGTGTGGTCATAACAACTTTACTGAACCAACACAGCTAATGTTTGCATAGGACTTTTCCACAGTTCTGTATGTTTACTCTGGTGTAAGGGACTACTTCATTTGCTCTGTTTTAATACATGTGCTTTGAATGTAACTGTTGTATTTTCCAGGCCAGTGTAAGCCTGGTAGTCATTCACTCAATGGGCTGGAGATCTGCGAGTCATGCCCGCTGGGACACTTCCAGCCACGGTTCGGTGCAAGAGAGTGTCGGCCCTGTCCCGATGACACCTCCACAGTCACCAGAGGAGCTGTGGACGACACGGAGTGTGGAGGTGAGTCAGAAGCCTCCCCCAATTTCACATCAAACTGCTTATTTTAACTATAAAAATCAGTCATCATTCTCAGACGGTACGGCATGTTGCTAGGTAACGTAAAGCAAACAGAAAGGTGACAAAAAGAGCTGTCTTCTATAATCGTTCACTCGTGTGCAATTATAGCTGAGAGACGAATTTTATGCGTTTGCCCTTTAAAGTTGGGTGATAAATCAGGGAAATTGTTGCTGCCTTTGTTTCCAAGTTAAAAAAAACAAAAATAACCATTACCTTCTTAAGAGTGCAGACTTGGAGCTTCTGTGTTACTTTCCACATTTTGGGTTATTACCTGCCATGCATATTCTTCCACTACTTTCTAAGTTTTTTTGGTGCCTCTCCTCTCGTCTGCAGTCCCTTGCTCAGCAGGTCATTTCTCCCGGACTGGTCTGGTTCCTTGTTACCCCTGTCCCAGAGACTACTACCAGCCAGAGCATGGACGCTCCTACTGCCTCTCCTGCCCCTTCTATGGTACCACCACTATCACCGGGGCAACCACCATCCAGCACTGCTCCAGTAAGACCTCCCAAATTAAAAAAAAAAAAAGAGACAAATGTAGGATTTCACACACACAGACACTGTATTTATCATGTTTTGTCTTAAGGACCCAGTAGAAACTGTACTGTTGGATTGCTTTTGGTGTAGAAATGAACCCATAAAGACCCAAACGTCCAGTGGCGACTAAAAGCATCTACTGATCTAAAATGTTTAATACCTGTTAATCCACTAATCCTATCAATACACGTAAGTTATTGGTGTAAAATGCAGTTTTTCATCTTTTCATGGTCATCAGAAATGACCCATTTGGACGTTCAGAGGATCTGTAGTTACCATAGAAACACTATCATCTTCTACAATATTGATTCACCAGTGAAACCCATGCAGTTTTTACATTCAGTTAATGATAGCTCTGCTGAGAAAGTCACTTTATCTTCAGTTTTCTCTGTTTCTGCTATAATAACCGTCAACGTCAATTTGAGTTTTTATGAACATCTACATGATCAGGGAATTAGATATAGGAAAATACCTGATTTTTCACTTAAAAATGCAAAAAACAAAGGACAGTGTTATAATAGATGCTGATAAATCACTTAAGAAAGGTTGAATAGAGAGAAATTCATTTGCAAACTGCCACAAAAGTAGCACTGGGTCTTTATGGGTTAAATCTGTCATCCCATACTTTATTAATGAATTTATTTATTTATATATTTATGGAAACCTTATGTAAAAGTATTTTTTCAGCCAAGGTAAAATGAGCTCAGAGGTTTGAATAGGTGGAATAATCACTTGTCTTTTTTTTGTATGCTGGAAGAAATTTCAGTGGTTCAGTGTATAATTATTCGCGACATCCAGTGGTGAAGCTGAAGGTTGCAACCAACTGATTGTCCACCTCATCGTTATCATCTAAGGGAGCCGATGAAGATAGGACTAACAAGGTCTTTGCTAGAGTCAGGGTTTGCATCATCCATTCCAGACTTACTTTAGGTAATTGACAGAAACTTTGGTCCACATTTCCATAAAACAGAAAAAAATAATAATTTGTTCTGACTTGGTGAAGAAACCTTGTGGTGCACTACAATTTTTATGTCTTGGAATTGTACACTAATTAAAGTATAATGAGCCAAATTGTGCTCCAACTCCTCCAGAATTACCCTAAATCTTACTGGACCAGAATTCAAAGCAAATCAGTCCTACTTAGACATGGATGTCAAACTCATTTTAGTTCTGTTTCCACATTCAGCCCAATGTGATCTCAAGGGGCTGGACCAGTAAAATAATAGCATAATAACCTATAAATAGTGACAACTGCAGATTTTTCTTTGTGTTTTAGTGCAAAAAAAAGTATAAAATGTTTGCACTGACTAACTAAAAAATGTGAATAACCTGAACAATCATGAACAACCAGAAGTTTCTCAATAAAAACAAGTGTGATTTTACCAGTATTATTCTTCAGTTCATCATTTACATGTGCATTACAACTTACAGATCACAGTGGATCTACAAATATGCAAAACATTTAGTAACAGGCGTCTGGATCTAAAAAAAACATAGCAATTATGTTTATTATGAATACAATTTGTTAAGACTCAGTGACTCACTTGAATGCCAATGTCTTCTTTGTAATTTTTTCACTTTGCAAATTCATCGCATAGACCAGATTGAACCCTTTGAAGGGCCGGTTTTGGCCTCTGAGCCATATGTTTGACACCCTTGTACTTTGAGAACCAAGAAGTAAACATTTGGTAACAACAAATAAATGTATCTAAGTGAAGGTTTGACTCTGAGCAGAACCTAAACCTTGGTGTATCTTTGTGAAATTAGCTGTTTGTTGCTGGTGTAGCCTAGGTGTCACTCAAGGCTTCACTAAAATCTGTGTAAAACTGAGAAATTCAGCAGTTTATGGGTCGAAACATGGTAAAGTCCCGTCAGAGAGCAAACTTTAATTGATTGCCATTCCAACATTTATTTCAATATGAAGTAGCGCCTTGTTTTGGATAATCCCTTATAGTCCAACTAAAGCAAATATGAATTTAAAAGTAAAAATGTTGGTCATTTAGCAACACTAATCTGTCAAGTTGTCTCTAAAATGTCCTGTCAGAGAGATTTCAAATACTGTGTTTTGACCCTTATGTGTAAAATTTAAACGTTAAAGTCTTTGTCAGTTTGCCGTATGCACAGCACATACAGAAAAACTGAAATTACAATTGTCTAAGGCCCTCGGTGAACAAGGAACACAGTGGAAAAATAGAAAAAATAGAATATAATTACAAACATACAATATTACTCTAAACAGCAGGAGAATAAATAAAACAATGAAGTGGTAATAAAACCACTTTGCTCATAGAACACTAAATTAAAACATAACTTACTATGTGGAAAAGTCTTTGAAGTTTGTTCGAGTAAACCATTAACCACAGTGTTGTATTTGTTAGCTTGTTGGAGTTATTGCATTAACCTCTCTGTGACAATGTGGATTTTTATACTTATGTACTTACAGCCTTTCCAAACGTTGTGCAGCCGCCGCAGCTGTGACCAGTCTGATGTGTGTTGTGACAGCTCAGTCCACTTGGAAAATAGATGGTTTTATGGATTCAGGAGGATAATGGAAATAATCTGACTTTTATTGCTCTGCTGCAGAATGGAAATGAAAAACACCGCGTGCCTTAAGTGTGGGAATGAAAGCTGTTGGACGCTGCCAGTTTCACATAAGAATAGAGGTTTTTGTTCAGCGGGTTTGCAGAAATCTGCCAGTTTGGTAGCAAGGGAAAGATCCGTGCTGCGTTTTTCCGACTTGTCTCTGCTTACATTGTCTGTGTTTTCCATGGGTGTCATTGTCAGGTTTTGGCTCCAGTTTTCTTCCCAAGGAGGAGAGTGTGACAGCTGCTCCAGAGGTGGAGGTCATCGAGGACTACCAGGCCAGCAGTCAGGTTCAAACTCAGCTTTTCTAAACATATGGAATGTCTGTGATATGACATTACACAGTTTGTTTGTTTTTTAGCACTTTCACAAGAATTTATCAGCTCATAATTTCAGTAATTTTCTCCACACAGTACACTTCTGTAATTATAGTTTGGAAATATTAAAGAAAACTAAACAAATGACTGAAATATTAAAGAAAACTAGACAAACGACTGAAATATTAAAGAAAACTAAACAAAGGACCAAAACATGAAAGAAAATTAGACTAAGAACTGAAATATTTAAGAAAACTGAACAAAGGACTGAAATATTAAAGAAAATTAGACAAAGGACTGAAATATTAAAGAAAACTAGACAAAGAACTGAAATATTAAAGAAAATTAGAAAAAGGACTGAAATATTAAAGAAAACTAGACAAAGAACTGAAATATTAAAGAAAATTAGAAAAAGGACTGAAATATTAAAGAAAACTAGACAAAGAACTGAAATATTAAAGAAAATTAGACAAAGAACTGAAATATTAACGAAAATTAGATAAAGGACTGAAATATTAAAGAAAACTAAACAAAGGACTGAAATATTAAAGAAAATTAGACAAAAAACTAAAATATAAAAGAACTAGACAAGGGACAGAAATATGGAAGAAAACTAAACAAAGGAATGAAATATTTAAAGAAAACTAAACAAAGGACTGAAATATTAAAGAAAAGTAGACAAAGGACTGAAACATCCATTTGAGACAAGATGCACTTTTGACCTCATTCTTAAACAAAAGAATTTTTTTTTTTATCTGGCATCATTGAAAACACTATGGAGTAACTTTTCATTTGCTGCTGATGTCCATCTCAGCTCTGTCGAGCCAGAAATTACCATATTTGGCCAAAAGGGCGGAGCTGGGGAGTGCGCTGGGTGATGCTAAACTATATAAACCTATAAACTTCATGTAGCAAAGTCCTTTGACAGTGCTAACTTCTTGACAAATACGGTCAAGCTATCTGTAAGGAAATTGTATTCAAGATTCACTGAAGCTCTGGAAACCCACTGGAGTAGATGAGTGACAGTTTCAGTCAGTCCTGTCAGACAAAACGCACAGTTTTTTATCCAACATATATATTAATGTGACAGTAACTTAACGATAGAAGAGATCACTTATTACATGGTCCAAATAAATCAAACCAGACCAGAATGAGCTCCAAAAAAACTATATGGGAGCTTCAGTGTGAAGTTTGTAGCCCATCTAGTGGCCATCAGTGGCATTACACTTTAAACTACTTCTGCATTGAGTTAACTTTATAGCTGAGGTCTGTGGTCCTTGGTCAGTTCAGATTTCATCCAAAATTACAAGCTCTTTTTTCCACTTTAGCTTGATCTCTTAATAATAAGTTTAATGAGCTACGTTTTGTAAATTTACCCATGCATATACTGTATGTGTGATATTTTCTGAAAACAGTTCTGCCAACCTAAAGATTTTTACATAATATTGCAATATGTTTTATTTGAAACCAGGTGTTAAATCTCATTATGTTACATGTTATGTAAAAGTGGAACAGTTTTGGATCCAATCGCATACACATT
Source organism: Sphaeramia orbicularis (assembly GCF_902148855.1). NCBI lineage: Eukaryota > Metazoa > Chordata > Actinopteri > Kurtiformes > Apogonidae > Sphaeramia > Sphaeramia orbicularis. The sequence continues at coordinate 41,521,883 of NC_043974.1, read as the reverse complement.
TCATTAGCCTCATAGCATAATTGCCTAAGTCATACATTATATGGACAAAAGTATTGGGCCACATTAAATCCAGGTGTTTCTTTTCTAACATTGGTCTGGGCTACAAAACAAATGTCACAATATAGTTTTATATTGTGACAAATATTATAAATATTGATGTTTATGTATAAAATCATAATGATCAGGACATCTTACAGCTGTAGCCATGATGTGTCCCAATATTTTTGTCCATATAGTTTATAAATGTAAATATTTTCCTTAAAGGTTAATGGGAGATTTTTCTTCCTCAGTGAGATGCGAAGAAAGTCGATGGGTAGTTGTGTTACAAAATTATTATTTACAATCAGAGCACGAAAAATATTTTAGACATTTAGAGGTGGAACATTTAAAATCATAGTCATGGATAAAAAAAAAATTAATGTTGAGCGAAATTAAGTAAAAACCATCATTTGGAATTTTGGAAGCAAAGATAACAATTTAAACCAAACTAACCAATGCAGTGATACATTAGTCATTATTGTTTTGTATCCCAGACCCCTGTTAGAAAGGAAACACCTGAATTCAACGTGTCCCAATACTTTTGTCCATATAGTGTATGACTTAGGCAGGTATGCTACGAGGCTAATGACATTCATGCTCTTCTGTGGATTGACAGTCTGTCTGTCCTTGCAGGTTTTTCATGAGTGTTTCCTGAATCCCTGTCAGAATAAGGGCACGTGTGAGGAGGTTGGGGCTGGATATGTGTGCACCTGCATGCCGGGCTTCACCGGTAAGACGCCACCTGCTCAGCTCACTGCACGTTGTTTTTTTCATCTGCCTTTTTAATCCAGCAGACATGTCGTCAGCCTCATTGCGGTGCTATGTGTGACTCTGTCGTGATGAACATTTTATACAAGCTGTGATATTTCTAACTCAGGTGCTAAATGTGAGGTTGACATAGATGAGTGTGATTCCGCTCCGTGTCAGAATGGAGGCCTGTGTAACGATGGAATGGGAGAGTTCCAGTGTCAATGCAAACCTGGATTTTTAGGTAAGGCCATCAACCGAATCCTACACTTATATACAGTCGCAGAAAAAATTATTAGACCACCCTTGTTTTCTTCAGTTTCTTGTTCATTTTAATGGCTGGTCCAACTAAAGGTACATTTGTTTGGACAAATATATTGATAACAACAAAAATAGCTCATAGTAGTTTAATTTCAGAGCTGATATCTATCCATTTTCCATGGTTTTCTTGATAATAACCAAAATCACTTTGGTTCTTACATCAATATCTATGGCATTGTACTGACAAAAACAGTGCTTTTATTCATTCCATATTTTCTTTTCTGTCTGTTTTAGTCACCTGATACACACAGGAGTTAGTACTTGATTGCATAACCATTGTTTCTGATGACTTTTGATGGTCTAATAATTTTTTCCACGACCATATTTTACCATTTAATGGAATATGTGGAAATACTGATCAATCTAATGGATTATTCTGAGACTTGAAAGTTTTACAAGTTCACTTTAGTGACATCAGAAGTATGTACATGCATGTTTACTCTGTCTTTATGTCCTGTGTTTCAGGTTCACTGTGTGAGGCTGAGGTGAATGAGTGTATGTCCTCTCCCTGCCTGAACGATGGCATATGTGTGGATGAGGTCAACAGGTTTTCCTGCAGTTGTGTTGGCGGCTTCACAGGTTCAGAATGTTGATCTGTTTGGTCTCAGTTTATTTCTTAAGTGGTACACTGCAAAAAAGGCCTTTATAGAACTTTGATTCCAAAACACAGGATAAGGTGTTGATATACTTTGTGCGAGCATGTACAAAAGTTCATCAGTGAGTATTGTAGAGGGAAGGGCACGATGCGGGAGGAACGTAGAAAGGCAATCAGGAGGCATGCGTCCAGCCTAGGCCCAACCCAGGGAACAGGATACCCCCCAGGGCAAGCAGGGGCCCAGGACACATCATCAGTAGTGTTCCTCCGGATCAAGAAAATTAAAGTCATTATTGGGTTAAAATTACCTGCCAGTGCAGTAAGAAAATTGCACTTACCAAGTTTTCTTAAAATAAGAAAATATTATCTGAAGAGTATAGAATGCTAAAATTCTTCATAGTAATTTTTTTTTTTTTAATCTATGCTGTATGTGTGTGTGTATATATATATATATATATGGTTTTATAAAGATGCAATGACTCAATATGTATGGGTAAAGTTGCATAAAACAGATAAAAATTTCTTTAGGGCAAACATTTACTGTGTCCACCATATTCATCCCCCAACAATGTAGCTTGTTTTGTTATAAATATTGCTTAAAATTTGTTTTAATATCTAAGTGGGGTAGGTCAAGATGAAAATTCTTGGAACAAGTCAAATAATCTTAACAAGATTATGTCTTAATAAGTAAATAATTTTTTTTTTAAAAAAAGGTCCTTCAAGGTAAATATTCCAGTTCAAGTCAGTTTATCTAGGTCAGATATTCTTTTTTTGCCATGTGCATCACATTAGATTTGAACCTTAACCCATAAAGACCCAGTGATACTTTAGTGTCAGTTCCCAAATTAATTTTTACTCAATATTTAACCTTTCTAAAGTGATTTATCACCATATATTGCAATATTATCCTCTTTATTTTCAGTTTTATCAGTGTAAATCATGTATTTTCCTGTATTTAATTTACCGATCATGCTGATGTTCATAACAGCTCAGAGTAAATTCAAAGGTTATTATATCAAAATGGAGAAAACTGAAGAAATTTTAGTCAAATCTATCATTAACTGAACTTAAATCATCTCCATCCACTGTCACTGATTCAACTCCATGGGTTTACTGTTGAATCAGTGTTGTTGTAGATGACGGTGTTTCCACGTTCGCTACGGAGCCTCGGAACGTCCAAATGGGTCATGTTTGGGTCTTTATGGGTTAAAAATCATTACCACTTTTACTGCTATATACTGTATAGTAAATGTAAAAGTGAGAGTATAGATGCACTTGTACATCTTTCGTCATTTCTCCACAGGATCTCGCTGTGAGCTGGAAATAAATGAGTGCCTGTCAAACCCTTGTCTGAATGGGGGTGTGTGCGAGGACTTGACAGGAGGCTACACCTGCAACTGTCCAGCCGGCTTCTCAGGTGACAGCTGTGAGGTCAACGTCGACGAATGTTACAGCGCCCCCTGTCTGAACGGAGGCTCATGTCTGGACGCTGTTAACAACTTTAGGTAAAAAGGATTCAAACAGGAGGAATTAATCAAAGAACATGTCTTCTTCTCACGGCTGAAACGATCTGTATTCCTACATATCCACCTGTACATGTTTCAGCCACGCACTGATCAGGATATAAAATTATATTGTGGTGACATCACCTAGAGCAGGGGTGTAGCTCAGGGGTCACATTCAGCCCAAAGTGGGTTGGATCAATAAAATATTTGCATAATAATCTATAAATAATTATCAATTTTTTTCTCTTTGTGTGAGTGTGAAAGTTAAATTACTTTATGAAAATGTGAATAACTTGAACAACCACGTACACTCTGAAATATCTTTAAAAAAATAAAATAAGTGCAATTTCCCAATATTATGTTGCGGCTTATTATTAACACAATTTACAGATCACAGTAGATCTGCAAATGCACAGAACGTTTGGTAACAGACATTATATTGTTGAAATTGCACTTATTTTCTTAAGACATTTCAGGTTTCTTCAATTAACGTGTGGTTTGTCTCATAGTCCTGGGAAATGCTAGATAAACTGCTGCTCTAAAATTAAATTGATTGGGTAACTTGATTGCTATTTCATAATTGTAACCTAAATTATCATTACTATTAGACTGTGACTATTATCTGTTGCTGGTTGTTGTTTGTTATGTTCTGAATACCAAAATGATAAATAAGTAATAAAAACTAAGTGTCAAAAAAAAAGAAAGAAATTTCAGGTATCTCATATTTGTTAAGGTTATTCACATTATTTACTGGTCTGACCCACTTGAGATCAAATTTGCCTGCACGTAGAACCTGAACTAAAATGATTTTGGCATCCTTGACAGTTATTATCTTCTGTGTAATTTTTGCATTTCACAAATTCATTCCACGGGCCAGATTGGACCCTTTGGCGGTCTGGTTTTGGCCCACGGACCGTATGTTTGACACCCTGGTTATAGAGGATCCATCCACTTGTTTAATTTCAGCCGTGTTCTATCTAAGTTGCAGATGCTTGTTCTGTTATTCAGATGCTGATGTGTATCTTCTTCGTCTCAGGTGTCAGTGTGTGGAGGGCTACAGGGGTCGGCTGTGTGAGGTGGACGTGGATGAGTGCGATCCCAACCCCTGTGTGAACGGGGCCAGCTGCCTGGACGGCCTCGGCTCCTACACCTGCCGCTGCCTCCCTGGGTTCAACGGAACCAGGTGTGAGACAGGTACTATAGGACAGATAACACTTCACCATGGCAACCCTAGAGCAGGAAAAGACCCCGAGAGATTCAAATTAGCATCACTTTCACCTCGGTTTATTTTTAAACCCATAAAGACCCAGAGCTACTTTTGTGTCAGTTCCCAGATGAACTTTTCCCCTATATTTAACTTTTCTTAAGTGATTCATCACCATTTATTACAATGTTATCCTTCGTATTTTGTGTTTTTTCAGTGAAAATCAGTAATTTTCCTATATTTAACTCACTGATGATGTAGCTGTTCATTAAAGCTCAGAGCAAAGTTCAGGGTGATTATATCAGAAATAGAGAAAACTGAAGAAAAGTGACCTTTTCAGCAGAAATATTAACTGAATGTAAAAATTCCACGGGTTTTACTGGTGAATCAGTGTTGTAGAAGATGACGGCGTTTCCACAGTAACTATGGAGCCTCTGAACATCCAAATGGGTCATATCTGATGACCGTGAAAAGATGACAAACTGTATTTTACATCAATAACTTACGTGTATTGATATGATTAGTGGATCAGCAGGTATTAAAAAGTTTAGATCAGTAGATGCTTTTGGTCACTGGTGGATGTTTGGGTCTTTGTGGGTTAAACCCATGGGTTAAAGGTTTTACCAATGGTCACAGTGAATGGAACATTTTATATAGATTTTAAAGCTATTGAAAATGTATGTAAGGCATATGAAGGGATATTGATTGAATGGAAAAGTCAAAGGTCAAAACCAAGGTAAAAGAAATTTGAGCACTTTACCAAGTGGCCCTTAAACAAAGCACAAACAGTAAGAGGACAGACAGATAGAATATCTGTCTGTCTGAATCACCGTTCTGTCTGTCTGAATCACCGTTCAAACATGAAACATTATCACCTTTAAACCAGATAATGTATCTCATTTGAACATGACAACATTGTTGTAATAATATGACCATACCTTGTTTTAAAATGGCGTTATCATGTTTTGATAATGAGAAGTGTTTGATGTTCTTCTGACCTGGCAGAAGTACGTTTCTGTGTTGAATGAACTGAGGTTGATTCAAGAACAATCAACCAGAAAAAAAACTGTAAAAAGACCAGGTTTAAAGTTTTATTTTATTTCGTCCCACCAGAGATGTCATCAGCTTTCAACCTTGACTTTGAGGTGTCTGGTATCCATGGTTACGTGATGATGGACGGGGTGATGCCAGCACTGACGGAGATAACCTGCACATTCTGGATGAAATCCTCTGACACCACCAACTATGGCACTCCCATCTCGTACGCTGTGGAGGGCAGCGACAACGCCTTCCTGCTCATCGACTACAATGGGTCAGTCAAATACCGCGTACATCCACAGCCCGTTTATTCCATGCACACAGAACTAGATGTGTTTTTCTGTTGTGTATGGTCTCCGCAGGTGGGTTCTGTATGTGAACGGAAAGGAACGCATCACAGACTGTCCTGCAGTAAACACCGGTCAGTGGTACCACATTGGCGTGTCATGGAGGAGCTGGGACGGGGACTGGAGGATCTACATCAACGGGAAGCCCTCAGATGGAGGCAAAGGCCTGTCAGTGGGCACCACTGTCCCAGGTGTAGTGCTATCCTCGACCCTTTTGCATTTCTGTCCCCCCGTCTAGTACCAAAAACATAAAATACACAAATATAAAAAGAGATAAGACCAGACCTCCCACGTGAAATAAACCAGATCACTGAAAATGTGGGTAAAGCATATAAGAACGAAGGAGAAAAAGTGACATCCAAACTGTATCAGGGATTGGTGTGTAACAGAAAAACTTCGACCCTGAGTACAGAACTGTTGGTAGAATTAGCTGATGACACATGGTATGAAATATGTGAAATTCAAGTGACTAATTCTAATTCTAGAAACTGGAAAATATTTTGTTGGAAAAACAAGATTATTTTATAACACCAAAGATCAAAAAAGCTTCACCATCATTACCTCAGCCCTAGGTTGTGTGGTGAGCAGGATGTGGGTCATGCACATGTTTTTTGGCAGTGTACAAAATTATCCCAATACTGGAATAATATCAGCAAAGAACTTGGGAAAATATTGGGATACGAACTACCATGGACATGTTCTGTGCTATATTGCAGTCATTTAACAGGAAAAGACATACCAAGTAAGGATAAATATTTGATTAAAATCCTCATGGTAGCGTCTAAAAAAGCCACCACACAAAAATGGTGTAAAGACGACCCCCCCTACCCTAAATAATTGGAGAGACATTGTGGAAGCAATTCACTAAATGGAGAGACTTATATCATAAAACTACAGCAAGCAACATGTGAAGATCGATGGAAAAAATGGACAATATACAGGACGACAACGGACGCTATGTTCTAAATTTTTGTGTTGTAAAATTTAAAAAATGAAACAATAAAATATATGTTAAAAAAACAAATATGAGACACAAATATGAAATTGTTATATAATGTGTCATGTGTTTCAGAATTTCCTACAGTATGCATCACTGTCTCTGTCATTTCGATAAAAGCAGTGGTTAACGTCTGAACCTTATGTCCTGCAGGTGGCGGGGCTTTGGTATTAGGTCAGGACCAGGACCAGAGGGGGGAGGGTTTTAACCCTGTTGAATCCTTTGTTGGATCCATTAGCCAGCTCAACATCTGGGACAGAGTCCTCACACCGCAGCAGGTACATATAGATGAACCCCCATACTGCTCCTACATTGAATCCACAATGTAAAAACTTAAGTCAGTCATTTAAGTTTAAATCTGTCATGGGTTATTTTGATTTGGTCCATGTTTTACTCCTGCAGATTAAAGTCCTGTCCAGCAGCTGTCCTGCCTCTCATGTGACTCACCGAGGGAACGTCCTGGCGTGGCCCGACTTCCTCAATGGAGTCGTGGGAAGAGTTAAAGTGAACCTCAACAGCATTTTCTGCGCTGGTAATAGACCTTTACAAATCTGATACTGTAATAGATCATAGCATGATGACAACGTTTTTTTTTAACCCTTAGATGGATAAGTGAGTCAAAAATGATCCAGTGAGGTTGTTTTATTGCAATATCTTTGTAATGAAATGTTGATTTATTTCATATTCCAGGTATTCCTGAAAAACATGTTGTTGATGTCATGCCATTGAAATTTTTTACTTACCTTTGACAGATTTTATGAAATAGTAGTTTTTGTATTACTACCCTGAACTTCCATAGGTAGATCAAAATGACCCACATTCATTGTCAGTGGAATTTCACCTGAACCTTTGATACATTTTGCATTCATTCATTCTACAACAAAACCAAAGGACTCACTCATAAAATGGATGTTGACATTGTTCTGTTGCTGTTATATACTATATATTATATACTATATTTACTTTGCTTTTAATTTTTTTAATTTAAAAAACAATTTAAAAATGTTAAAAATCTTTAAAATACATATGCATTTCAAACATGAAATCATTCTTTTGTGGACCGAAATATAGTGCAATTACTTTTAACATGACAAAATCACAAAAATGGCATTAAAACACTGATTTCTAACTCGGGTCATTTTAGACCCATTCATGGAAGAGTGGAGAGTCCAGACACTAAGGGTTAAAGAGGATGTGTGCATGTTATGAAATGAACCACTAAAACTATCGCAACTGAACCTGAATCCACTTGGTCCAGATTGTCCCCAGCTGGAGAATGCCGTTCCTCACCTCCACGCGTCCACAGTGGAGGTGAGTCCTGGAGCTCAGGTCCAGCTGTCATGTGATCCCGGTTTCTACCTGGTGGGGGAGCCGGTGCTGCAGTGTCAGAATAAAGGAGAATGGAGCCATCCACTACCCAGCTGCCAACGTAGGACACATTAACACACTCCTGGATTTTAACTTTTTCTTTTATCTGTTTTTTTCTTACACTGTTTTTTATTTGCTTTGATTTGTGTTTTGATTTTTGTTGTTGTTTTAAGTGTTATGTTGTTTTTATCATCTTTTTTTATTGTTTTTATTGTTCTTCCTCATCCTCTTTATCCTTTTGTCTTTATCATTCAGAACATACAATGTTTGTCCTTATGATTTGTTCTTTGTTCTGTTGCATTATTTCACATTAGCATTTCAGTGAATCAAACCCATTCATTGCCTAACATACTTTTATTGTCTGTACATTGTCTCTGTGTTATGGTAGTAAATTTCCATAAACAACAGTTTGTCTGAAAACAGGAGAGACACACACCTGCAGTGAATGAGATCAGACAATAACCCCTCAGATGATGATCAGAAACAACAGTTATGTTGTTGAATGTAATGAGTTATACTTGTATAAGTGAAGATTATACTTAATCCTTTATAGGACACTCATTGAAATACTCTGAAATTAAAAATTTTGATCTTAATGCGTTCTTGGACATTGTTATCTACCTCCTCATCAGTTGGCATGATAACAGTGTCCCAATTCATGCCATAAAACATCTAAGCGGCACTTGCTAAAGTAAACACATACAATAGAACGTCTGTTATAAAGTCATAAACTGACAAATGTCACTTATATTCAAAATTTCTATAAAATCTCTCTGATTCACTGTATAGAGTTAGAAAAACTAACATACTTCTGGACCTCACTGAGGCACAGGATTGTCCCATATTGAATGTTTGTGGAAATTACAAAAAATAGTCACTTGCCTGATAAAGGGTTAATATTTGCAGAAATTACCAAAAATAGTCACTTGCCCGATAAAGGGTTAACTGGCAGTACATTACATGACAGGTACTTCAAGTTTCTATATCATGTATTACCCAGCCTGTAGTTAAGAACTGCTGTTTTGGTCTGTGTTGACCTCAGCCTCAGCTATATTAGCAACAATGTTGTTATTGGAGGAAATATGGTTGTATTTAGTTATTTTTGAATATTACTATGTGATTTAAAACAAATTTGGTGACATTTTATAGATGTTGGATAGATGACCAACAGACAGAATTTATAATATTTCAGTAGTATATTAGTGGAGACTTAAGGTTTCGGTTTTCCAGACTCATTTATCAAAGCACCACAGACACATTTTGTAAAGAAGACCAGACTGCAAGCAGAAGTAGTTACAGGTTGGCTTTTTGTTGTGTTTTGCAGGAGTGTCCTGTGGGCCTCCTCGTCCTCTGGAGAACGGTTTGTTTCAAGGAACAGACTTTGACGCCGGCAGCTCTGTGGTGTATCAGTGCAACGCTGGCTTCTACCTGCTTGGAGACGCCAAGCTGCACTGCACCAACAGCGGCAAGTGGGGAGGAAACCCACCAGCATGTTTAGGTACGTCATGACAGATAACAGTGATACCGGTCTCATATGTGAACGTAAACCCCCTCTGGGCTGTGAGTTAGTGTGTATTTATGTATCTATGTTCAGATGTGGATGAGTGTGCTCTGGGCTCTGACTGTGATGACCACGCCAGCTGTCAGAACACAGAGGGCTCCTACACCTGTACATGTGTCCACCCGTACAGTGGAGACGGGAAGAACTGCACAGGTAACAAGAGACGTGGACAATGCACGATGATACCAGTAAAACACAAAATAAAGCCTTTATGTTGGAGCCACAGTTCCTCTATGTCAGTGTTTCTCAAACTTTTTTGAACAAATGTGCACTAACAGCATTAGGAGTCTCCGACCATCCCCCCATCCCCCCCAAAAAATTGCAACCGCAATGGACCTGTTTGCAGAGGACATGGTGGTGGGTTATATAGCTCAGTAGGTAAACCCCCCCTCACCTCATCATCGGCCACCTGGTGCCCCCCGAAAACAAATTTTAGGATGGGCGTGTACGGTATTCCAAAAATACGGTGATGTACTTGTTTGCGGAGGACGTGGTGGTGGGTTATGTAGCTCAGTAGGTAAAGCCCCCCTCACCTCATCATTGGCCACCTGGCACCCCCTGAAAACAAATTTGGGACAGGGGTGTACGTTATTCTATAAATACAGCGATGTTCCTGTTTGCCGAGGATATGGTGGTGGATTTATACAGCTCAGTAGGTAAAGCCCCCATCATCTCATTATTGGCCACCTGGTGCTCCCCGAAAACAATTTTGCAATGGGGGGGGGGGGGTAAGACTGGGGGGCGTATGTACGTGAGTATGTGCCTCAGTTATATGTCGGACACTAACGCACCCATTTAACCACTTGTGGGTAAAAATTGTAATGGAGTCTATTGTTTTTTTAGCTGAAGCTGTATTTAATTGAAATCTGTGTTTTACAGTTTATTATAGATTTTATTGAGTCTTCATTCCTTTGAAAACAGCTGTTTTAATTTTTATTCCACATAATAACATTATTGTTTCACTGCCACTTTTAGCTTTGGTCTCAGTTTTTGTTGACTAAAATAATCCTGTTTGAATTCACACTTTACAAAGAAACATTTTCAAAGAAGTCACCATGTGAAGTGACTCAAGTGGTTTCTTTGTGTTGGAGCTGATGTCTTCTTCTTTTACCATGTCCTGTCCATCAGAACCGGTCAAGTGTGAGAACCCTGGAGCTCCAGAGTTCGGTCACAGAGACGGCAGTAACTTCCTGATGGGCAGCGAGGTGTCATTCGGCTGCGAGGATGGCTACGAGCTGATTGGCTCGTCTCGTCTGCAGTGTCTGGAGACAGGAAGCTGGGACAGTCTTCCCCCGTACTGCAGAGGTGTGTGAATATGAGTTCATGAATGTGTCTTCTAGCATCCTCCCTCAAGACAGAACCATTACCTTGTTTTAGAAACAGGAAAGTTTATCCAGAGTCATGTAGTCAAGTAAAAAACATCACATATTTAACCCATAAAGACCCAAACAGCCACTGACGACCAAAACCATCTACTAATGTAAATAATTGGTATAGAATATAGTTTGTCATCTTTTCATGGTCATCAGATATGATCCATTTAGACGTTCAGAAGCTCCGTAGTTACCATGGAAACACCATCATCTTCTACAACATTGATTCAACAGTAAAACCCATTAAGTTGGATCAATGACAGTGGATGGACACACTGGGTTTATGTTCAGTTAATGATAGATTTTGCTGGAAAAGTCACTTTTTCTTCAGTTTTCTCTGTTTTTAATATAATAACTGTCAACTTTAATCTGAGCTTTTATGAACATCCACATGATCAGTGAATTAAATGTAGAGAATTATTATTATTATTATTATAACCTTTATTTAACCAGGAAAAAAAGCTCAGTGTGATTAAAAATCTCTTTTTCAAGAGTGTCCTGGCCCAGACAGCAGCAGCAAGTTACACAAAATGGGAATCACAGCCATACAGCCACACTAATATACATAAACACAATGAAAGTCAGTACTAAAAACAACTCAAAACTGATAAGAACATACATTTAAATTAAATATAGGAAAATACCTGATGTTGATGGAAAAAACACAAAATACAGAGGATAATATTATAATAAATGGTGATAAATCCCTCAAGAAATATTAAATATAGAGGAAAAAATGTTGCCATATGCCATAAAAGTAGCACTGGGTCTTTATGGATTAAATTACACAAAAAGAATCAAACAAATGACCTGTGTGAAAAATGGAAAACCTATGAACAGATAAAAAAAATATCATAATACCAGAATGAGGTGAAATAAGGGGAAGTAGTGTGATGAAAGTACATTTTAACTGCAGATCTGTGATTCAAACTTCAATATTGAGATATTATAGTAGAGTATTTCCTGAAAGACAGGGTGTGTTGGTGTTTTCACATCAGACAGTTTAACTCATTAAGACAGAATACACAGCGGTGGACTGTACTTGGTGTCATTAAAATGACTTCATCCCATGTCGGTGAAATCAGTATGAGGCCTTACTCTTGTACATGCAGGTTCACTGGACCAGTAGGCGACACATCATGCACAAAGATGCATTTCCTGGTAGAACATTCCGATAGAGTTGCGATGGTATGTTAGTGTTCATTTGTGCTCCTCATCATCACCGCTGTAAAACAATCAGAAAATAACATTTTATAGGTACTCACTGTCCTCATTCAGTCTACTACTCACTTCACCACTTCACCACCTTTCTCTCCCTTGTTTGTAGAATGGAGAGGAGGGGCGGGGTTTAAACCATTAACTTTAAAGGTTACTTAGGTAATATTTAAACCATATGTAACATTAAAGTTAAGATCAGTTTGAAGCATGTATCGTTAATTCCTGACACACCTAGTCTGAGGTAACAAGATGTGAATGAAAGTAATCATTGCTACTTCCCTCTTCCCTAGAAGATGTGAACTTGCTCAATAAACTGCTGTCGCCACATTTCCCCCTGTAGCTCTGCTTAGTACCAGTTTTTTTAGCCTTCTACAGTCATGGAAAAAAAATATTAGACCATTGAAAGTCATCAGAAACAATGGTTGTGCAATCAAATGCTAACTCCTGTGTGTATCATGTGACTAAAACAGATAGAAAAGAAAACATGGAATGCCTAAAAGCACTATTTTATAGCTATTGATGTAAAAACTGAAGTGAGTTTGGTTATTATCAAGGAAACATGTAAAATGGATAGATATCAGCTCTGAAATTAAACTACTGAGTGATTTTTCTTGTTATTATTATATTTGTCCAAACAAATGTACCTTTAGTTGTACCAGGCATTAAAATGAACAAGAAACTGAAGAAAACAAGGGTGGGCTGCAAATTTTTTATGCGACTGTATTAGGAAGTGACTGAAGAAGAAACCCAGTTTTTCCAACAGAAGTCCTTCCAGGTCCAGGAGTTGGTGAAGGAGAACTGAATCCTATTCCACAGATCGGCCATGTCTTTGATTTGATTTGATTGACCTTTATTGATCCCTTGGGCAGAGCCTTTAGGAAATTAAGATTCCAGTAGCAGCACAACACTGTATGTACACATATAAGAAATATTACAAGACCAAAAGGAAAGCAAATAGTAGTAACAATAGCTATAAAACTAGAAGTGAAACACGGTCAATTACAGATTACAAAGTAGTAGCGAAAATAAACAATAATGTAGTAATAATGATAAATAATTACAGAAAAGTAATAATGTTGTATTATAATATGCACAGTATGTATATATATGGTTTTTTTTTTGTGTGTGTGTATATATATATATATATATATATATATATATATATATATATACACAGGGTGGGGAAGCAAAATTTACAATGAACATTTAGTTGTTTTTTCTCAGCAGGCACTACGTCAATTGTTTTGAAACCAAACATATATTGATGTCATAATCATACCTAACACTATTATCCATACCTTTTCAGAAACTTTTGCCCATATGAGTAATCAGGAAAGCAAACGTCAAAGAGTGTGTGATTTGCTGAATGCACTCGTCACACCAAAGGAGATTTCAAAAATAGTTGGAGTGTCCATAAAGACTGTTTATAATGGAAAGAAGAGAATGACTATGAGCAAAACTATTACGAGACAGTCTGGAAGATACTATTAAAGAAGAATGGGAGAAGTTGTCACCCGAATATTTGAGGAACACTTGCGCAAGTTTCAGGAAGCGTGTGAAGGCAGTTATTGAGAAAGAAGGAGGACACATAGAATAAAAACATTTTCTATCATGTAAATTTTCTTGTGGCAAATAAATTCTCATGACTTTCAATAAACTAATTGGTCATACACTTTCAATCCCTGCCTCAAAATATTGTAAATTTTGCTTCCCCACCCTGTATATATATATATGTAATTTAATAATAGCAGAACTACTCATGATAATTAGAATAAAGTGATAATATTAGTCATATTTAGTTATTAATATTAGTTATTTCAGTATACAGCTCTTTGTTTCACTCAGTTGCCTTATTCAGTGAAAGAATGGCATGGAATGACTTGTAGCTGTAGTGTTTTGTGCATTTTATGAATCAATATATACTGTACGTAAACAGCAGTTGGCAGCTCTCTTAGGTTATAAACATTATTTGTACAACTTTGTACAAAAAGTCATGAGGCCCTAGACACCCGTAAAGCTCCTAACCACCTCAGTTCCATGTGAGACATAGGTTCCAAGTTGTTACATAACAGGCTATAACATTTTATTTTCTCTCACTAGTAAAGCAAAGACAATTTACATTAACCTTTTATACACTATTCCATGTTATAAATACAATCATCCGAACAAAAGGGACAGTCAATGTTGGCAAATATGTTTTTTATGTTTATGTCTTTATTTCTCAGTCTCTGTAGTCACATAAACAGTGACTGTGTCCCACACCCTACACCTACGCTAAACATTCAGCGTATTGTCACATCTGATTCTGCCACACCCCATTTACCCGTTTCCACAAAATCACTTGATTTCTGTAACGCATACTGCGTTTGCAAACACAGCAATGAAGCTCAACAGTCACGTATATTTCCTGTCAAACCAGTGGTGAGTGATCTTCCAGGCATTTGTTTTTGTCTGTGCATGGGGCTAAAGGCTTGGCCACGGCAGCGGCTCCACCTTGGCCCAACGCCACATTCCCTCCAATAGGGAACAGGAAAGAGACCTACTCAGCAAGTGCACACTGAGCCAAAGCCTTCCACTCAACGTGTTTTGGCCGGGATGTCATACAGAAAGTGAAATAATTACAGTATGAGTAAATCACAGTCAAAGTGAAACTCTAAATTCCCCCTGGTCATCATGTTATTGCACCACTACTGGGGAGGAGTCATCCAGCTCATGTTTAGCATCGTTTTCCCAGTAAAGGGCACTAACAGGTCTATACTCGAATTATGGGCACTGATATCTGAGTCTATTTCCTGTGTATTATATGAACACACTCTTGTAAACAAAACCTGCAGAAGGCCTTATGCACAAGGCACTTTTGTAACAAGATACTACTGAAAATATGGGAACGCAAATCTCCTTCACAAACTCACTAACTTGGAGAGACTTTTGCTGGAAAAATATTACGCTGTATTTCATAACCCCTAAACAAAAATCTAGACAAACGGGGACCCCACTGCCATGCTGGAGGTGCGGTAGAATAAATGGTAGACCACGCTCATATATTTTGGTCTTGTCCCTTTATCAGGCTGTTTTAGGAGGAAGTGTCCAAAACAATCTCTAAAGCACTAGGCTCTGAGGTTAATGTGTCCTTTCCCACACTCTACCTTGAAACTCCCCCAGGGGATTAAAGCAAGAATGATTCATATTTGCAGCCAGCAAGAAAACTATCACAAAATGCTGGCTTCAAAAACACTGCCCTTCTTTGCACATCTTTCTAAATATTGTGAATTGGTTTCATCATATGGAGCAGATCACTTATAATCTGAGGCTACAAAAGGATGTAGGAGAAGGACATGAGAAAATGGACTCTCTTCTTAGCTCAGTAACATCAAAAATGCTACCTGCTTAAACCTGCCTAAACAGGTGTAACTTATACACATACACATTTACACTGTATGAGAATACATATTTATTTATGTATTAATTTATTATTTTTCCTATGTAAGTTGTGACTCCCTGATCCTGCTGTTTGTGTTATGTATGTTTAACCATGTTTGTAGTAAAATAAGACATATAGTTTAAAAAAAAAGAGATACTACTGAAATATAGAATAGCATGAAAAACAAAGTAGTATCCAGTATTTATTTTTTAACTCATCAGTTATTTAGATTTTTTCTTACAACCCATACATCTTTACATTTACATTACAGTTTCAAATACAATGTGTTCAATCTACATCTCTCCAATTACAGATCTTTCTATCACAATATAAAGTTGTCAGTAGCGTTAGTTTGCCTATAAAACAGTAAATTGAGGAGGAAAAAAATGCAAATATACCACAGAACATCATCATTAAGCATTGCAAATAACAGATGGTATTGGGGGATAAAATGAATTAATAAAAATATGTAAAGGAAGAGTGTGTGAGAGAATGTGTGTGTATGTCTATGAACCTTCCTTTGTACTTAACATGCCATGAACTCTATTGTGCAGACATTATGAGATCTACTGAACTAATCTACTGTTTCACCCCATGTTAAATTCCACACATGTTCTTATTGTTTGGGCTACTTTTTTATCATGGGATCAGAGATTACACCGAATACTGACTGTTCCCTGTAGATACTATGTAGCTTGTATTTTTGTCAGTTTTTTAAAGCTGTCTGTTTGTTTGTTGTATTTTAATATAGAGACTGAGAAATAAATATTATGCTCATTGCAAATGTGTGAAAATAATATAGCTAATGATAGCCTAAGACTTCTGCACGGCACTGTACCATATATAAGACCAAGGCTTTGGCAAACCATGGATCTTTTCTCTCAAAGTCTTGAGGTGGAAATTTTCCTCTTGCATTTATGTTATTAAATACTGCTGCAGTGTCAGCTGATCATCTAACCACAGAGATAATGCTTCTCACACCACTTGGCATATGTCCACCAATGCACTTACCTCTTTCCAGAATCACTTTCAAATGTAATGGAGTAATAAAACCAGATTCGATCCATCTCAGACACACAACGATGTCCGTATTCTGTACCGATTTTCTTCTTGGTAGTTCTTCTCGGTTCAACCAAGAACTACCAAGAAGAATGATAACCTGAGCAAATGAGAACCTACACAGACATTCTCTACTGATATAGAGATCTTTGACTCTGAGGATGAACAGTTGTGTCCAAGTCACTCATTTTAAAGATGAAGATAAAGGTAAAGATAGTTTTTTTGCCATCTGTACACATTCAAATACATTGGAATTATTGTGCAAAGGTCTCTCAGAGTGTGAGTATAAAAGATCCAAATATACAATCAAAACAGAAATCAGAGATATAAGCAGTATAAAAGTATAATAACAGATTTTTCGCATTCAGTACAGTATTAGCATGATCTAATAAACACTGTGGTTATCTTCTGTTTAGCTCTGTCCTGCCCAATGCCGTCTACCCCAGAGAACTCTATCATGAAGGGAACAAACTTCACCTATGGAAGCAAGGTGACGTTCAGGTATCATGTGCATCCCTCACAACACCTTAATGTATTAATGACAGTTGGAAATATCAAGTATTACAAACATAACTAACCCATTTCACCTCAGTTTCTTATTAACCTGTTTCCTGTTTTGCTTCAGCTGTATGAAAGGCTTCCTTCCTGAGATTCCCTATGAGTTCCAGTGTCTCTCTAGTTTGAGGTGGAGCGGTACACCACCTGTGTGTCATCCAGTGACCTGTGGCTCACCACCAACTGTGGCCAACGCCGACTCCATCCTCAACACAAACACATACATGTCAGTTGTCACATACACCTGTGCTGAGGGATACAGGTATGGATGAATTATTATTTTTCCGCACCATCATAACCTTAACCCTAAGCAAAAGGTGGCATGTTCAAAGGCTCTGTTGTGTTGAGGTGTTCAGTGTGTGTGTGTGTGTGTAAACTAAGCAGTGTGTTGGTGCAAAGACCACAGGGCTCCATGGAGGTGGTTTGTGAAGCGACAGGAGAATGGAGCAGGCCCCTCCCTCGCTGTGTGAGCGTCCTGTGCAGTGAGCCCCCAGCCCTAAGAGATGCAGTGACCGTAGGAGAGAACTATGAACTGGGAAACAAGGTGCACTATGTCTGCAAAGAAGGGTAAATGTGCCAAGAAGTTTATTTCATGTGGTCTTTTGTCAATTTAAAGTTTAGTTTGTAAATTTTAGTGCCCTCTAATGGTGGAGTTGCAGATTGTACTCAGTTGAATACCTCTTGCCTCACAGTCCCCTAGGGTAGCCACAAAAACACACAAAATCCAATACATAGCACTAGAGTGTTTGGTTTGACCCTTTTGGTCTGAGTCTCATGACTAATGGTGCTCACAAGAAATTTGCTACAATTGTTCACTTTGACTCAAATATGAAGCGATTAGATGTTACTCGTCAAAGGTCATAGATGTATAGGGTTGTAAAACACATTTTTTGATCTAGAACTCATATAATAATTATACCAAAGTTGAATTTGTAATGGGATTAAATAACACATCCAAAAGATCAAAGGTCGACTTCACTGTAATGCTCCTAATATTCCTATTTAATATCATTTTCCTCTGTTTAAATTGACACTGTTTTTCAGTGACAGCTTCTATTTCATCATAAAACACACTTCATCTGTTCGATTAAATCTAAACTGTCTTATATCATTTGATTGACAGACATGGATGTAAACAAACCCTTCACTGGTTAGAGGAGGTGAACAACCATAAGGCATTGATGCCAGTCTAGACTTTAAATCCAGTCTTTATTTCCTTATATTTTAAATAATTCAAATCAATTTAACTTTATTCATAGGGCACATTTCATGCACAAGGCAGACTCAATGTGCTTCACAACAGGTATATAACATAAAAAAACAATCATAAAAAAGAGAGTGCAATTGCAAGTAAACAATCATATGTACACACACTTAAACTCACACATGCGCACATACCCACACATGCACACACACAACTCAACAGAACGCTGTCAAAAAAAAAGGTAAATTTTTAACCTGTTTTTAAAAATGGCTACCGATGTGGGAAGTCTAATTGTATCAGGCAGGTGTTCCATTTTTGTGGGGCATATACACTAAACATAGATAGTGGGTAATATCTTTCTGTCTCTTCCTCCAGCTACACCCTGATTGGTCCAGAGACCAGAGAGTGTCTGCCAACTGGCCAATGGAGTGAGAGCTCGGCCCAGTGTGTCCCCCGCTCCTGTGGACCCCCTCCTGCCATTGACCATGCTGAGCCCTACGAGAGTCACCAGCTGTTCGGAGACACTGCAAACTACTACTGTACTGATGGATACACCGCCAGTAACAACTCCAAGATGGTGTGTAACGCTCAGGGAGTATGGGCCCCTCCTGACAGAATGGATGTTCCTCGTTGCATTGCAAATTTCTGCCTGCGTCCACCCGACCTCCCCCACGCCATTTTAGATTCAGTCAACAAACCTAAATACGCCAGCAACACTGAAGTGAGCTACAAATGTGAGGAGGGCTTTATGCTCAATACCACAGCGACACTGAGGTGCCTGATGGGAGGAGAATGGGAGCCTTCACCATATGATATTGGCTGTGTGCCAGTCAGGTGCTCCAAGCCCAAAAGCATTGATCGGGGTTATGTGATTGGTACAAACTACAGTTTTGGAGCGATGGTTGCATATAGCTGTGATAAAGGCTTCCTGATCAGAGGGGAGAAGAGGAGAACTTGCAAGGCCAATGGAGAGTGGGGGGGAGTCCTTCCCACCTGTGTACCTGTATCCTGTTCTTCACCTCCTCCACTGAAAAATGGATACATCCAGGTCCAGGTCAGTATTATGTCCACATATAATGCATTGTCTACACCACTGAGCAACAACTGTAAAGTTAGAGCTTAAGTATCTTAATTTATCTGAAGTTTAATAGCTCTGATACTCACCTGATGATGCTCCGAACAAACCTGGCTCCTGTAGACTTACAATGACTGCCTGTCTAATAATAATCAGACTGTGTTAGCTTCTGTTTATTGAATAAAGCCATTTTTTGATAAAATAAAACATATTTCACTACAGTTGTGGTTAACAAGTTACACTAACAATATAATTAAATGCCTTTGTTCAGTGAAATATACCATTTGACCATGCACGTAAGTAAAGTAGTATTTAGGATTAGTTCACTCATCATACCTTGTGCTTCACCTCTAACTCCACCTTTTTGTCCAAATATGGCCACTTGTGGCTCCAAAAAAAAAGCCAAAATGGTGATAATTTGCATTATTGCTGTCCTGTGAGAACCATCTGTCTCTAAATGTCAACTAAAGCTGTCAGACAAGTATTGTAAGGTAAAAAGAACAGTCATAGTCTCTGAGATGTAGTTCAGTAGATGTGTAAAGCTGCAGAAAATTAAATACCCAAGGGCTTACTAACATTCCACCACTGTCTAAACAAGCACAAGTTGCAGGTTTTTCAGGTTGGCTACATCAGAGAGCCCAGTTATGTTTTAATAACATGTATTTCCTTCTGTTTTTTCCATATAGGCAGGTAGAGGGCGATTTACGTTCAACAACAAGGTGACATATGCCTGTAATGCAGGCTACAGACTCATAGGTCGTCCAGATCGAGTTTGTCAAGCAAACCGTCAGTGGTCCAACAGCGATCCTCCTACCTGTGTCCTTTTAACCTGTGACCCCCCTCCAGACATTGTCCATGGACACTACAGGGGTTCAGAGTTCCATGTGGGCCGAAAAGTGGAGTATGTTTGTGATGAGGGTTACGAACTTGCTGGGGATGCTGTCTGGACCTGCCTGAAATACGGAAGGTGGGATAAGACAAAGCGCCCTCGATGTTCACCAGTGCAGTGTCCAGAGCCGCCACTGGAAGAGAACCACCTGGTTTTAAAGGGTCTAGACGCTGAATCTGGAATAGTGGAATTATCATGCGAGGATGGTTATGTTCTGGAAGGAGCCCGGGTTCTCCGATGTACCCCTTCTCAAGAGTGGAATGACACTTTTCCTGTATGTAAGCAGGTTTTTTGTGGCCCATTGCCTGAGGTATCATTTGGTGGGCCTGCCTCATCTTCTTCCTCTACCCCATTCTCCTTTGGTTCAGTGGCGATCTACACTTGCATGAACGGCTTCACATTAAGAAAAGAAGGCTCAGTGTCCTGTCAAGCCAGTGGGCAATGGAGTATTCCTTACCCAGAGTGTATTCCAGTTGAATGCCCCCAGCCTGTTGACATTACTAATGGTATTGTTGATGTCCAGGGTCTGATGTACCTCAGTAAGGCAATGTACAGTTGTAAGACTGGATATAATTTAGTGGGTAACTCCACTGTGCTCTGTGGGGACAACGGACTTTGGATTGGTGGGGTGCCTTCTTGTCGTCCAATTGAATGTTCAATCCCTAAACAGATAGTCAATGGAAAAGCTGTTTACACAAAACTCCAATATGGCCACAGTGCCATCTACTCTTGCCGACGTGGGTATCGTCTTCAAGGTCCAGAGACTCTGAAATGCCTTGCCACTGGGGAGTGGGATGTTGAACCACCTACCTGCGTGCAAATATCCTGCACTCCACCCCAACCCATTGAAAGTGGTTTTGTAGAGGGCCAGGATCACAGTTTTGGTGTCACTATCTTCTATAGCTGTTTCCCTGGTTTCCAACTTGTTGGCCAGGACCATCTGACATGTGAAGAGTTTGGATGGTCCAGTTCCGTACCTGTCTGCGTGCCCTCGGACTGTGGTCTGCCTCCTCACATTGACTTTGGGGAATATGTTAGGGTCTCAGAACAAAGAGGAGGCTCTAGTTCTTCAGAACACACTGGAACTTCACCAATGGACTTGAGCTTCCTTCATGGGACACTTATTGAATATCGTTGCCAAAAAGGTTATGAACTAACAAGCCCAACTCGGTTAGTGTGTCAGGAGGATGGAGGCTGGAATGGTACTGCCCCATCTTGTGTACCTGCAGAGTGTGACACCCCACCTAATCCAGTGAATGGTTGGGTGAATGTAACTGATACTTGCCTTGGCAGTACAGTAAAGTACACCTGTGAGGATGGATACAAGTTGGAGGGAACTCCTGTTCGGCAATGTGTATCTGGGCGAATTTGGACTGATGAGGCCCCAGTTTGCCAGCCAGTTTCCTGTGGTGATCCAGGACCTATCCGTAATGGCACAGCTCATGGAGGTGCCTTTGTGTATCCCGAGGTTGTCCACTATGAGTGTAGTCCTGGGTTTGTACTCCAGGGTACTGACACACTTGCCTGTCAAGCAGATGGAAAGTGGAACGGGCAGAAGCCTTGGTGTGAACCAATCTCTTGCGGTCCACCTGAAGTCCCAAAAGATGTTGCTTTTAATGGAGATGAGTTCACATATAATTCAGAACTAGAACTGAGCTGTCCACCTGGGTTTCTCTTAAAAGGAAAATCAATCAGTGTTTGTCAGGCTGATGGCACCTGGAGCCATGAGGGTCCTACCTGTGTACTCACCCAGTGTGAGAAACCCTCATCAATACCCAATGGACAAGTGCTAGGCTCAGAATTTGGCTTTAATAGTAAAGTTAAGTATGAATGTGATGAAGGATACACTCTTAATGGAGACTCAACACGCATTTGTCAATCAAATGGACTTTGGGACAAACCAGTTCCTCGCTGTGACATCATCAGTTGCGACCCACCTGAGGATATCAGCCATGGCTTCCTAAACGGATCCAGCTTCAACTACGATGACATAGTGGAGTATGTATGCTTCGATGGTTATGTGGTTGTCGGGGATCCCACCCTGCGATGTTCTGCGCAGGGTGTGTGGGTGGGCACTGTGCCTCAGTGTCAGCCCTGCATCTGTGCTCTCCCTGTTGTCAAATTTGGAGTGGTTCTGGGTCGTGATCGAGCCTGTGGAGACCGGGTGCATTTTCAGTGTGATGAAGGCTACAAGCTGCTTGGTCCTTCACAGGCAGTGTGTGAGAAGGGAGGGGTGTGGAGCCCTGGGGTGCCTGTCTGTGGCCGAGGGAGGTGCAGCGTTGCCCCACCAACGGTACCCAATGCTGTCCTGCAGGGCAGTGGTAACTTCCCAGACACAGTAATGTACAAGTGTAGGCCTGGGTACCAGCCCAAAGGGTACCCACACCTGTCCTGTGGTCGAGACGGCCGGTGGGGGGATCCCAGGATCAGCTGTGAGCCTTTGAGCTGTGGAAAACCTCCAGCTGTAGCCCATGCTCAGGTGATGGGAGATGACTTCACCTTCCCAAACCGGGTCACATACAGGTGAATATTTACTCTGAACATGTGTTAAACCTTAGACTGTTTGTTTTATACAATGGACATTCTAACGTACATACATGCAGAATTTTAATATTTGTGAAATTTTTTGATTTATATCTAATTGTAGCCAAATTTCCAAAGAAACTGTAGTTGCAGATTTATTTAGTTTGAGTTGACTGGTTAATTGACTAGTTTTTGTTTACAGTTACCTCTTTTTCTGCTTTATTATTTAGTGAATTTGTATTCATGTTTTTAATGTTTACTCGCTTATTTTTCTTTCTTTTACCTGGTTGCATAGGTTATTTGCCTTCACCCTAAGCTAATACATTTTCCACATTTAAATCAAGCATGAATGTGTTTTGTTGTGTATTTAGCGCTTACAGCATGTTTTTAATGTCATCATCCTCCAGGTGTGAGGATGGTTATGAGCTTGCTACACAGACGGCGTCTACAATATGCCAGAGTGACGGAACCTGGTCCAAACACAGCATTCGGTGTCGGCCCACTCCATGCACGCTGCCAGCCAACTTCTCCATCCCACATCTGACAATCACTGGGAAAGAGCTGACCCCCGTAGGAGCCACCATCACCCTCTCCTGTCCAACTGGATTTAACCTTCAGGGGTCAGCACTGGCTGAGTGTCAGGTATACAACATATTGTCCAAACCTTGTAGGAAAGACAGTATTATAATCTACTGCTGCACTGCAAAAACAGCCCTATTACAAGCAGGAAATGCAGTATGAACACAATATATTTCAGATTTTTTTCCCCCATCAACTTCATTTCATTTGTAAATATACATCCATTCCTCCCCACATTTAAGACAGGGTGTCTGCAGGTCATTACAAATCATTAAAAGTCATTAAATAGATTTTGTGAAAATTAAGGGCTCTTGATTATATAAACATTTAATAATTTTGATCAGAAGTATAGTGTGATGACTGACAGGCAGAACCCTTTAATTGGCTATTGTTTATAGCTGATGCATGAAATCACAACACCGGATGCTTGGAATGCAACGTGCTGTGAGCGTGCTCATGCTGTGGTGAAAGAGCGGAGGGAATGTTATCAAATGTCGAAAAAAATGGGAAAATGCAAGTTTCAGCAGAAGTGATTGGAGGAGGAACTATTCAGAACCTGGTTAAAGTCTGTCGATGCTAAACCGTCATAAAACTATATATAAGACTGTATCTGCAGTTGGACATGGGCATTAAATTTGTTTAAAGTGGCATTAAAAAGCATTAAAATAGATTTGCTGATGCCTGCAGAAACCCTGTAAGATGTTTCACATTCAAGAAAAAGTCGAAACAGGAGAAATGTAGGAAAACTAATGACTTAATATTATTACTACCTATTTCCTATTACTAACATATATCCTTTGAGTAGTAAAATCTGCCCTGTCACATGGTGTAGTTTGGCACCACAGAAATGGACAGAATAAACAAGAATCTCAGACCACTTCAGTTACAATATGCTGAAAGGCAAGTTGCCAAAAATTGAAATGCAGCTATGATGTTCTCTTTTTAGTGTCCCACATATGACAGGAGTTTGTAAAATATTGGGCTATAACAGGACGACACTAATTGCTAACCTCTGTTTGTATCACACATAAGTGAAAATGAAAGTCGGAAACCCACATTATTTTGTTAAGTCTATTTGTGAACCTCTTCTTTCTCTGTTTCTGCCCAATGTGGTAATAAGAAACCATGACTCATTTCGCCCTGTCCTGTGTGTGTGTGTTGTTGTTGTCGTATAATAAGGTGGGTGGAGGCTGGGCTCCGAGCATCTCCTCAGTTTCCTGTGAACTGGTGGTTTGCGAGAAGCCTCCTCCTCTTCTTCACGGCATCATTGAAGGAGACAGCTACAACTATGGAGACTTTGTCATGTACTCCTGTCTTCCTGGCTTTGACTTGAAGGTACAGTTTAGTATTTCAGCAATACACAATTACAAGAATCAGTGATTTTGTCCTGTCACTGCCAAGGTGTCAACCAGTGTTGTATACCTCAACATTGGTCTGATCCATCTAGACCACTGTAAACATAATGATAATGATATTTTGAACATAAGTGTAATAAAATGTAAAGGTGAACAAAAGGCAAAGAGAAATGACAAATTTAAACAGAATACTCCAGAATATTGAAAGCAATAAGTTAACCAAATAAAGAAAATGTCATACAATATACAACTATGTCATTGTGGCTCTTTAACATCACTTTATGTTCAAAATGGAGCAGGAAGAAGACAAGCTTTTATTGTCATACCCCAAATTTACATGACTTGGCTGATCAGCTAATGTATACAGTCCATAAAAAAGAAGGATTGGTCATTTATTAAATAACTATTACTGTTTTACCCCGATTCATTGATACTATATCTAAATAGAAAATAAGGTTTTTATTCTTCTTCTTAAATGTTACGATGTTTTCTCACTGTTTGATATTTTGTTCCATTCTGTTCCACAAAACCACTCCACAATATGAAATGCACATCTTTTTAAGATTTGTTCGAGCAAAATGTTGTTTCATATTTAGTTTCTCTCTGTAGTCATAACCACCCTTTCTCTCTGTGAATAATTTCTGTAGTTATTTATTTCTGGCTTTGTATAATACTTGTGCTGTTTTAAATTCCAACACATCCCTTAATTTGAATGCATGTGGGAGTAGGAATAGTTCATTGGTACGTTCCAGATATCATGTATTGTTTGT
The DNA here is from genome assembly GCF_902148855.1 of Sphaeramia orbicularis. Classification (NCBI taxonomy): domain Eukaryota; kingdom Metazoa; phylum Chordata; class Actinopteri; order Kurtiformes; family Apogonidae; genus Sphaeramia; species Sphaeramia orbicularis. The sequence goes on along the minus strand of NC_043974.1, from coordinate 41,496,140 downwards.
TATTCTTATCGCTCTCTTTTGAAGTGTGCGTAATGGTTGTAGGTTGGTTTTGTAGGAATTTCCCCATACTTCTACACAGTAGTTCAAATAGCTTTAAATCAACAGCATTATACTCTATTATTATTATTATCTTTTTTTTTTTTTTTTTTTTTTTTTTTTTTTGCAACATATTTATTGACATTTTTCTTATATACACACATACACTTGTAAATGTAGACCTGTGCCTTGCTAACAAAGGCACCTGCAGTATTACATGTGTTGTAAACAAAAACAACAACAACAACAAAAATACAAATAAACAATGCACATACATATCACATACTTCTCAGCCATAAACATTTGTGTGGATTATACTCAATTATTACGCAGTCTTGAACAAAGAGCAATCAGGATTTAACCCATAAAGACCCAGAGCTTCTTTTCTGTCTGTTCCCAAGTGATTTTTTTCTCTATTTAACCTTTCTTAAGTGATTCATCACCATCATGGTCATCAGATATGACCCATTTGGATGTTCAGAAGCTCCATAGTTACCATGGAAACACCGTCATCTTCTACAACATTGATTCACCAGTAAAACCCATGGAATTGGATCAATGACAGTGGATGGAGATGCTTATTTTATGTTCAGTTAATGATATGTTTTGTTAAAAAGGTCTTTTTTTTTCGGATTTGATCTAATAAACTTTGAATTTCCTCCAAACTTCAATGAACATCTACATGATCAGTAAATTAAATATAGCAAAATACCTGATTCTCACTGAAAAAATGCTAAATGCAGTGGATAATATCATAATAATTGGTGATAAATCATTTGGGAAAGACAAAAACATCATTAGGAAGTTGTGACAAAAATAGCTGTGGGTCTTTAAGGGTTAAAATGGACACATTATACTGCATCCAAAATCCCTGCAGCAGGTGGCAGCTTGCTCTTCTGAGTTTCAGGTCATAGATCAGCTTGTTTAGTTGCATACAGAGTGGGGAAAGTGAGATCTGGACACGAGTGGTTCCTGTTGAGACATATTATAATGCCAGGTATGGGACTGATGTACTTTGAGCTGTCCTGTGATTACAGAGCAAACAAAATGAGGTGAGTCACAAGGAAATTCATGTCGGGAATCCTGGTTGCTTCATTGATCCTGTTATCGCTGTAAATCAATACATGGCGTACATTGCAGTGCTCAGGTCATCTGCTGAGTCTGTACCACACTCTGCAGCGTTGGAGACATTGCACTCAGCTGACACATTAACCAACCTTCTTTTACGTGTTTTTAGGAAGAGATTCCAGCCACTGATTTTGCCAAAACACTCCGCAGTCGACACCCAGAAACAGTGTGCCTCTGTCGAACCGCAATTTGTACATGCTGACCGAATGTCTGGCAATCAGATTACAAAAGGTCACATGACTTCTCCTCAGCAATCAATAGTAGAGCGTAGTTGGCAACAGAAACACAAACACAGAGAGCTGAGTCGTTGTGTTAGCTGATATGTTTATATACAGTAGCCTCGTCAGTGGGGAAGCTCACTGGAATATATGCTTTTTTTTTTTCAATTATCGTATTATTTTTTTCAGGCAGCATTATCTTATCAGGATTTCACATCATGTATATAACGTCTATATATGTAAAGAAAAACAAACAAAAAAACAAAAACATACGCATACAGGGGAGCAATGACAGAAGTAGCAAAAGAAAATGACACAGTAAACTAAAATAGAGTTAATGGGAAATAAGTGTTTTTCCCATTCCATTCTTTCCTTCCAGAGGATATATGTAGTTTTAATGCCTTAAGGATGCACAAAGAGCACCATTTTAGGCAGGGGTGTCAAACTCATTTTAGTTCAGGGGCCACATTCAGCCCAAGTGGGCCAGACCAGTAAATTAATAACGTAATAGCCTATAAATAATGACTATCACAAAAAAAAAAAAAAAAAAATTATCTATGTTTTTAAATTTACGAACTATGCTTTTCACAAAAATGTGAAAAACTTGAAATTTCTAAAGGAAAATAAGTACAATTTAACAATATTATGCCTCAATTCATTTATATATGTGCATTTTATGTAGATAGCAGTGGATCTGCAAAGGCACAAAACACTAACAGGCAGAATATTGTTGGTATTCGGAACTTAAATGAGTTTGACACATCCGATTGTTAATATCTTCAGTGTAATTTTTTGTGGGCTTGATTGGAACCTTTGGTGGGTTGGTTTTGGCCCACGGGCCATATGTTTGCCACCCCTGATTTAAGCCATTATGTAATGAAAAGGTACATGATATCCATCAGTGAATAAATCCTTGAAATAGATCCTGATTTGTCATGTTTCCTGTAATTACTACAAATCAGTTTGATTTGTCTTTGTCACAGGGAGACTCTATTCAGACCTGCCGTGGAGACAGAACATGGAGTGGCACCCAGCCTGTGTGTGTTGGTAGGTTTATTTACAATTTACAATGTTTAATTCCACCTTATAACCACATAATTAGAATTACAGCAATATTTTTGCGCACTTATTTATCTACATTTTTTTATGTATCATATTGATAATATTTGTCTAGTACATATTGTACAAATTGCTGTTTTAACCGTGTTTAATATGTATATTTGGTATGTACGGTTGCGGAAAAAATTATTAGACCATCAAAAGTTGTCAAAAATAATGATTATGCAATCAAGTACCAACTCCTGAGTGTATCACGTGGCTAAAACAAACAGAAGAGAAAACATGGAATGTCTAAAAGCACTGTTTTTGTCAGTACAATGCCACAGATATTGATGTAAGAACTGAAGTGATTTTGGTTATGATCAAGAAAACCATGGAAAATGGATAGATATCAGCTCTGAAATTAAACTACTATGAGTTATTTTTGTTGTTATCATTATATTTGTCCAAACAAATGTACCTTTAGTTGTACCAGGCATTAAAATGAACAAGAAATTAAAGAAAACAAGCGTGGTCTAATAATTTTTTCCGCAACTGTATACATATTTAGAGCTGTACATGTGTGTATATATTTAAAGCTTTATATTATGTATATATTTTTATTAGATGTTGTATTGATAATTTCTTTTCTACTACTTTAATTATACCTTCACAGAGCAACTGTAACACACAATAATTTATCCTGGGTTTAATAAAGTATTCTGATTCTGAAAATATAGAAATGTAATAGTATAATAATAAAACAGCGTCAGTTATAGCACCTCCATGACACTCATTAGGAGAATGTTTTTGTGAAACTGTGCACATCATTTCTAGTTCATGTTTCAGAAGCACAAACTGCCTGTTCAACCTGTTGTTGATTGTGCACCATTTCTTGTGTTGATCTTCATTCTTTTTTTTAACTTCTTTTTATTGGGGTTTTTCAAATACAAGTACATTTCAAACAGTGTACAATGAGATGCTTATGTATATACTATAAGTTCCCAAAAGGGGAAATGGAAGATGAGTCAAACCAAACAAAACCAGACCAACAGGAGAAAAAAAAAAAAAAAAAAACAACACAGGGAGGATGTCATATGCTCTTTGTTTTTGCTTTTGTTTTTTTTTTACCTATTTATGATGGGTTATTTTTAATATAATAGTCAATGAATGGATGTTGATCTTTATTCTGATGTCTAATGTGAATCTCTGTGTCAGTGGCCAGGGGCTGCGACGGTCTGAAGCAGATTCCTCACGGTAAAGTGCAGGAACTCAACCTGAACACAGGGCGTGCACTGGAATTTCAGTGTGACAAAGGCTACAGGCTGGTGGGCGACCCTTTAGTGGTGTGTATGGGCGGGAGCACCTGGAGCTCCACATTCCCCTCCTGCCAACGTGAGAAACAATGCCTTTCATACACTTACTGACAGTTTCACAGACACATAGAAAACAAAGGAAGCTTGTCATAACTTCCCTTGTCTTCTGTGCACGTGAGCAATTCCTGAGCTTTTGTGAAATGTTTGCAACACATAGACCGCAGAATAAGCAAACAGACCCAGCAGAACTCACACAACTTCAGTGACTTTTGTTGTGTTTCACAGCTTAACAGTGAATCACAAGCATCAGTCATTTTAACCATAATCAAGTAGTTTGTTGAGTGAACCAGACTAAATTAAAACTGGAAGAAAAAGAAATGTTTCATTCAAGGCGCTGTAGTTTGTCTTAAATGATCAATTTTAACCTCAGACAACACAATACAATACAATAGCCTTTTTGGTCATTGTGTGCTATTTCTGTCAGTGCAACATTATGAATTAAAAACAGTATATCAGAAAATAAGAAGAGAGTGAATATAAAATTACAAAAACTAAAATAAGAAAATAGAATATAAAATTTTCCAAAAAGTAAAATAAGAATAAAACTTTGTGAGTAACTTTGTAATTTTGTGAGTTTTTTCTTGTGAGTTCTCTTTTAATAAATGTACTGCTTTTTCATTTGTAGAGTTGTCACTGTTTATGACTTTTTTTCCAAGGTTAAGGTTAAGTTTGTTTATATGGCACGTTTACAACAATGCAAAGTGCTGTACGAAGTCGTAGATACAAAAACAAGATATGCTAAAACTCGTAAAATAAGAATAAATACAAGAAATACTGAAGCTGATGAAAACAGATACACATTAATAAGATAAATAGCATCTAAAACACAACCAGAAGATAAAGCAAATACAAGTAGCTCACTTTTTTTTTGTAGGTTTATTCCTTTATAATTTAGCGAGTTTTGAGTTTTTTTGCATAATATCAGAGACTAAAGTTTTTACATTTCTACAAATCCTGGCCAGTAACTGAAGTGTTCAAACAGTTTCTGTCGTTTGTGTCCTCACAGCCAAGTCGTGCCCGGCGCCTCCAGGCTGGATGGAGTCCAGCAGTGAGACCAGGTCCCAGCAGGATTTCCATGTGGGCCAGTCAGTCCGAGTCACCTGCCCTAAAGGTCAGCAGGTCAAAGGTAGTGGTACCATCACCTGCAGACCAGACCAGACCTGGAGCCCCATCAGCGCTGTGTGTGAGAGTACGTATGTTCTATATGTTCAATGGTACATAAACATTAGTGGACCTCTGCCTTGTACGACAGAACAATCTGCATCTAAATACAGGGGGGTTAAGACGAGGTTCAGGAAGGATATGTTAAAATTATCAATATTTATCTATCTAAATTGATTGGGTTTCTTGTGCAATGCAGTCTGAAGAAATTCCTTTCCCAATATGAATAAAAATAAGTCATTTCTAAAGAAAGTGAAATTCCTTGCCTTTGGACATACACTTTTTTAATAAATGTAAGACATGGCTCTAGTTTCCAGTCTGGAGATATTCAAGCAGTGACTATAAGAAGCAGTTCAAGGCATCAGGTGTTTGACATTTTTTGTTAAACTTCGTTCTTACTGTGATGCACAACTCTACAGTAGTAGGCACTTATTGGAAAATAAAGTCTATTCTGTTAAAGGTTAAACTATTAAAGCTTAACTTGCTTTATTTTTCCTGTAGGGAAATGTGGTCTCTGTATTTTACCCATAGTTATATTAATATACACACAGTACCTAGCACATCAGCACATACACACAACACACAATAGGAGCTGTGAGCTGCCATTGGAGGTGTTTGGGGACCAACTCCACATCTTCACCAGATCTGTGGTCAGGGACAATGACAGAATTAACCTATAGGACCTGTTTTTCAGGGTTCCTACAGGTTTCTACAAGTTAAATTTGAGACTTTTAAGACTTCTTAGAACAGAATTTAATGCCCATTTCACAGCCTATTTCGTGGCCATACTGGCAAAAATTTGTGACTCCTAAAATTTAGGAAAATGTATTAATTTACTCCAACACCTTCATTCCCTTCGTTCAGATTGATTTTTCCTTGGGCTACAAAGTTAGTGATAATTGGTTCCTAATTTCAATATAAATTCCCATTAGTAGACTAACGTTATTTTCTTTGCAGCTTGGACATTTAACAGACACATTTAAACACAATACAGCCAACAAGTTTATGGTTAACTTCAGACCTACCATATCAAATTTAATACCTTTTAAAGACTTTTTAAAGGTATAATATGCAGATATGTAAATTCAGGACTTTTGAGACTTGAATTTACCCTGGTTTTTAATGATGTGGGAAAGAGTTTATGGAGGAAACTTGCACAGCATGGAGAGAACACCAGTACCTGACCACGGTACAGATGCTAATGCTAATGCTAGGTACTGTGTGTGTATATATCAGGATGGGTAAAATGCAGAGACTGAATTTCCCCACAGGGATAATAAAGCAAGTTAACCTTTTTTTTAAAAAAACCTTTAACAGAAAGGCTCATGTCTCGTTGAGAATCTAACCCAGAAACTTGTAGCTGTGAGGTGGCTGTGCTAACCAGTCTGCCACTGCGCTGGAGAGCCACTTCCTGTTATGGTGTCATAGGTTTCTCCACTTCCTCACCCCTTTTTTCAGAATATAAGCAGATAATGTCCTTCAGTGAGAGAAATGAACATGATTCACAGACTTTGACCAATTCTTCTGCCCTTAAATCCTCCAAAGACATATTGATCCATTTTTCTAGAAGTCACATATGTTCTGGACATTCTCACAATTAACCCATAAAGACCCAAACCATCACCAGTGGCCAACAGTGTCTCCTGATGTAAAATGTTTAATATCTGTTGATCCACTGATCCTATCAATACATGGAAAGAATTGTTGTAAAATGCAGTTTTTCATCTTTTCATGATATCATCAGATATGACTCATTTGGACGTTCAGAGGCTCCATAGTTACTGTGGAAACACCGTCATCTTCTACAACATTGATTCACCAGTAAAATCCATGGAGTTGGATCAATGACAGTGGATGGAGACACTTGGTTTATATTCAGTTGTTGATATATTTGCAGAAAAAGTCCCTTTTTCATCAGTTTTCTCTGTTCTGATATAATAACCCTCAACTTTAAAATTAGCTTGAATGAACATCCACATGATCAGTTCATTAAATACAGAAAAATGCCTGATTTTTACTGAAAAGCACAAAAAATATTGAGGATAATATAATAATAAATGGTGATAAATCACTTAAAAACTGTTAAATACAGAGAAAAATTCATTTGGAAACTGCCAAAAAAGGAGCACTGGGCCTTTATGGGTTAAATGACATCTTTAAGAAGGATAAATGAGGAGAATATAGACTTTGTCTGAGGCCTTTCAGTCTCAGCAACAAACTCTTGTGAGATCTTGTAAGACAAGTATTGTTTGGAGGAAATCCAAAAAAAACAAAACAGGAAAATAAAATATGTGGCAATTCGGATAGAATAGTATCAGTTACTAACAAAAAAGTGATATCAGTCAATTATTGTATTTAGAATTTTCAATCTACTTTTGTTCATCCACAGTACGTTCTTAACCCTTTTGACCACGCCCACTAATAGGACAGTTTCATATTGTTGGTGAAACGTATGCTACACATTCTTGTTCAGTAGAGGATCTTTGGTGAGACTGACCAAGAAGCAGAGATCTGTTCAGTTTCCATTCATTACTAATAAACCGAGCCATTAACTGGTTCATGGTCCATTTAGAAGGATTCAGGCATCTGCGTATCATCTTATTTATATCAGTGTTAGGTTACCTTCACCGACTCTTTCTAAACATTATAGAAAACTCTTTCCATTAAAATCATCATGAATATTTTATCATGCAGTATGCATTTTTAAGTATTTCCTAGAAGCCGTTTGTCAGATTTATACATGACAACAACAGATGTTTCCTCTAAGCACTGAATTATTGTGTTCATATTGTAAGACTAGATAGGTAAGTCCTAGAGGCTACTTTTACTGTTTAATCCAGTTTCCTTTCCTTACAAAAATCATGTATTGTGATGCTGTGATCCCTGGAAAAGCTTTAATGGAGTATAATGGCCACACTGAGGATGAAGAAAATATGATATTTTATTCTGAAAATGTTATATTGCAAAGTAATAATAGCATTAGAAAATTTTTAAATAATACTATTGTATTACTTTGTAAAACAAACAGTATTACAAGAATAAAGTCAGAATTTTCCATATATTAGTTTTTTGTTTTTTTTTTTAAGAGAAAGTATGAAATCTTGCATCTTTGCATAATATGAAACCATAGCCTTTTGACTAGACATAAAAACAGCAGCTGCATTCAAGAGTGCTGCATTTAGGTCCACTGGGAATTTACATGACTCTCATAATGTTAAGATTTTTTATTTTACCATGTAATTGCAACCTTATTCTTGTCATATTCAGCTTTTTTTATTTATTTATTTATTTATTTTTTACAGTATCGCAACTTTACTCATAATACTGTATAATGACTCCTTTTTTTTAATCAATGTCATAACTTTATTTTGACTTTTTTTTTTGCAGTTTTACAATTTTCCTATAATATGACTTATTTATCATTATTTTACAACTTGTCAATGGGAATATTGTAATATTACAACTTATATTTCTTATATTTTTTATTGTAATAATATCATCCTTGTAATACAACTTTACTGTAAATTTTCTTGTAATATAGTAACTTTTGACAGATAAACAGACAAACAGATACATAGATGTACTTTATTTATCCCAAACTGGGAAATTATTCTGTAAATACTTACCTTTTTTCTTGTGATAATTTCATCCTTGTAATATGACTTTACTGTAATTATTCTAGTAATATAGTAAATTTAGGATCTAAATACTTACTTTTTTTCTTGTAAAACTGTTTGATGACTTTTGTCGTGTAATCTAATGACTTTTGATGGTTCTCAAAGTATTCTGACTTTGTTGAAATACCTGATTTTTTTTAATCTGCAGTGTGGCCTTAAACCTTCTTCACCTAAAGCCTTCTGTTCCAGGTCATGTGATTCTGTTCTGTTGGTGAAAATCCGTCCAATGATTGGAAGGCTCTTGTTTGTAACCTACTGAATCCTGTTGTAATCCACACATGTCGGGTTCATAGTGGTGGATGTGATCACCTCTGCACGCTGCACGCCTCACACTCCCGTCCGCCTGGAACCAGAAGTGCTCTTTTCAGTCGCTCTGCTTTGTTGTCTGTCTCTCGCTGAGCTTTTATCAAAACAAATAAGGCGGCATCAAACGAGATGTCGGTGCCCTGTATCCTGCACTAATTATGGACATGTCTGCAGCTGCTATGGCAACCTTTGTCACATAAACCTCTGATCTTTCTTACGCTCAGTTGTCCTAATTATGCAACACAATAGCTCCTACGTTGCTATGCCTCGTTGTTTGCATTTGCATGGTGTTTAGTCTCTAACATGCATGTGTAACCTAATCTTTCTATTATCACGTTCATCCAAAGGGGACGTCTGGGTTTAGCCACACAGCTGACACTTTGGGATATTTTGCATGAAATCCTCTGTTTCTACATGTGATGAAGGGTGTTGAGGGACTTAGAGCTTGGTTTCAGATCACCAACCCATTTCTTCCATCATGAGTGGACATACAGACAGTAAAAAAGTAGCATATTACATAACATTCATTCTATAGTATTCAGGTATGGTCAGCCAGATGTAGTTTAAGCATAAGAAGTCAAATGTTTTAGGATTATATTGGATATTTTTTATTCATTTTCCTGCTGCATTCATGTGTATTTTCCATTTTATAACTGTGAAGGTACTGCACACTCAAATATCCTCAGAATCATGAATGAAATTATTTGACTTCATCAGTTTATATGATGAAACGCACAAATCTAATGTTCATATTTAGAACAATTTGCAAAATTCATATGTATATATATATATATATATATATATGTAAAACAGTAAGTAATGTGGAAAAATAGTAATAATAATTTTGTGTTTTTTAAATGACTCAACACACCACCGTCTCTTTCAAATCATCAGAATTATAACTGTCTTCAAATCCACAAGTTTGCCTGCTACAAATACAATAACACAAACTATGGACAAACCAATGAATACATTGGATCTGAGGTAAAGAAGTGATATTTTGCTTTTTTAAAATGGGATTATGCATTTTCAAACATTTCCCTGTGGTCTACATAAACTGTAAATGTTCTGCTTGGGTCTGAATTCTTCATTAATTCAACTCCACAGGTCCATCTTCAACCCTATTTCTGAGTAATGACACCAGAAAGGTGGTTTTGAGCGCTGGCCCTTTAAATGCAAATGAGCCACTTCACGCCCCGCCCCCTCCAGGTTGTTGGCTGTGCTGCTCTGTCCTGTTCAACCAACAACAGAACATTTTAGGTAATTGGCTCAAAGTTTGGACATATTTTCAGTTTTTACTACAACCACTGCTGCTGTTAAACAATTATGTCGTACTCGGAGGAGTGTTCGTCAGAAGTCTGGACCTTATATGTGCAAATGTCGTCACGTAACTATTTATAAAACGTAACAAATTAAGCAGGAATTGAAACAGGTTGTAGAAATCCACTTGATTTTTGCCAAAATGAATATAAAGATAGTTTTGCAGCAGCTGGAGGGTTCAAATTCAAACTTTATGAACTATTAGGGTCCAAATTCACAAATGAACCAAAGACTAATAAAAGTGGGTTAAGTTAAATATGACCCCTTTAAAACCGCTGTTTTTCTTAGAGTAGTTTGGTGGATTTGAAGAGGGACTCAAAGAAAATGGTGTTTGACATTAGTATAAAGTGGTGAAAGTATTCCAAGCATAACCTACATTGAACTAATTTAGGATTTGTTTGTCTCGTGGGCATTTTTTTTCCAGTGGTTTATTGTTTGACATCAATGCAAAGAACTGCTTCGAGATTAACCCTCTAATCCAGTGGTTCCCAACCGTTTTGGGCCCGTGACCCCATTTTAACATCACAAATTTCTGGTGACCCCAGACATTCAAAACGAAGACATTTTTTTCCCCTAAAATTAATTAGTTTTTGATCAGGTAATAGTTTGCTGTACAGTGTTGCAAATAAACGTTAATTTTAGATGATATTTAGTCTATATAATGTATATTATTATGGATGGAGGCAGAAAAGCCAGGTGTAGATTACTGCACAAAGTGAGAATTTTATTTTCTTTGGTCAGGATATGTACAGTCAGTCCAGCTTGGATTCACAAGGCTGACAATTAATACTGAACAAACAAGAACTCAAACTATGAATTATGAAAGAGCTGCAGCATCTGAAACCGACCACAATGAACATTTGACAGATAAACAGAACCACAGTGCTTCAGTTTCAGCTTCAGTGTTTGTCATGTCTTTTATGGATTGGGATTGTCTATCTCAACTCACCATATATTTTTTATTAGTACGTTTTTATTTTTATCAATTACTAGAAATTTCAGGTGACCCCATTTGAATTCCAAGCGACCCCATGTGGGGTCCCGACCCCAAGGTTGAAAAACACTGCTCTACTGGCCAAGGTGTCAGGACACGGCGTCCCTCTCCTTTTTTTTCCCTCTGGTTCAGGAACGTCACTTAACAACTCCAGCTCCCACCCCACCCACCAGCCTCCCACCCCACCCTCCTTTCAGCCTCGTGCCTACTGTTCAGTAAAACCATGCAGTGGGTGGAGGCTCAGAGCTGAGCTTAAATTCCACTTCAACAAGAGTGAGATTGAAACTCAACCCACAAAAGAACATTTGTGTTAAACATCCTAAATCAACACATTTGGAGATATGTGGTTTTTACTGGACGGAGATGAAAACCTAATTTGTAAAATAACATATGCTGTGAGTCATACAGTTTGTAAAAAGTACAAGATTTTCCTCTGCAGTACAAGTATAAACTAAGATGAAATGGAAAATGTCAAGTGACGCATTGGTCCCTCAGCTGTGACGTTAATTCCAGTACATGTTTTTTCGTTTGGACTTATGAATAATCGATGAGGCCGTACATGGTACAAGGAGCAAAAATTAACACCAAACACTGTCAAACAGAGATGTTGGTAAAGTGTCTTTTAACATTTGTGACTGCCTCAATAAAAGTCAGGGTTTGTACGCATTTTTCAAAGTCAAATTCAAGCACTTTTAAGGGTCATTTTCAAATTTCTTATCACTGGGATCAAATACATATCAACAAGAACACATATACTCATGATTTTTTTTTTTTTCCACTTTTTATCACGATGTACCTTGTATTATGCTCTAAATATCTAAAATTAGGTGTCATTTTAGCAAAAAGTTTAGAAATTAAAGCAGAACACAAAGTTTTATCCAAAAAAAAGGGAAGTCACTTGGTGTTCTTCAGACACACTCTGACCGAGAAAAAGATGAAGATAAGAATGTACCTGGAGTCGACCTGGAAAATGTACCTGTTTTTTGACATAGTTTTATTTTTTCCTCTCTGTAAGTCACTTTGGCTTGAGTTAATATTAAAAATAAACAAATAAATCCCATCACAGAGTTAGAATTGCAAGCACTTTCAAGCACTTAAACTAAAATTCAAGCACTTTTCAGACCTTGAAAACACAACATTGAAATTCAAGTATTTTTAAGGATTTCAAGCACCTGTGCGAACCCTGAAAAATGAAACTGTATCTAGGCAACTTATGACGTGACCTGTCAGATAATTAACTGAGCAGATTTCCATTTTAAAAGGGTCATATTTTGCTAAACCCACTTTTATTAGTCTTTGGTTCATTTATTTGTGTATTTGGACCCTGATAGTTCATAAAGTTTGAATTTGAACCCTCCAGGTGCTGCAAAGCTATCTTTATATTAATTTTGACAAAAATCGAGTGGATTTCTCCAACCTGTTTTAATTCCTTCTTCATTTGTTACGTCTATAACTAGTTATGTCACGATATTTGCACATATAAGGTCAAGACTTCTGACGAATATTCCTCCTTGCACGCCATAATTGTTTGTCAGCAGCAGCAGTTGTAGTCCATATTGAAAATATGTCCAAACTTTGAGCCAATTACCTAAAATGTTCAGTTGTTGGTTGAACGGGACAGAGCAGCACAGCAAACAACCTAGAGGGGGCGGAGCCTGAAGTGGCTCATTTGCATTTAAAGGGCCAGCACTCAAAACGACCTTTTTGGTGTCATTACTCTGAAATAGGGTTGAAGGTGGACCTGTGGAGTTGAATGAATGAAGAATTCAGACCCAAGCAGAGCATTTTTAGTTTATGTAGACTGCATAATTCCATTTAAAAAAAAGCAAAATATCACTCCTTTAAACAACAGTTAATATTAATATATATCAAATATATTAATATTAAGTCTTTTGGCATTTGGATTTTTCTTTTCTAATCCTGATATTAATCTTCATTTGAGGATTTCATTCTTTTACTGTCTGGTACATTACTTTATTTTCATACCATGAGTTATATGGGTCTGTCCGTGCTATCTGCATTACATTTTGGTATTTTGTCATAGGCCTTCCACGGTTACCGCATAACGGGGACACCAATATTTAATGCAGATAGGACGGACAGACCCATATATGACATATATAATTATTACAGCTTTATTCTCAAACTATTGTTGCTTTATTCTATTCCAACTTTATTCTTGTTCATGTCATCTGTGTAATATTTTTGACACAGTTGATGAATTATGTTCATTTTGTCATTTTTATTAGATTAGAGTAGCAATTCTTTTTTTTACGACAAAGTTAGTAAGGATGAGTGATTTACCTAAAAAAAAAAAAAAGAATTGCTAATTTATTATGACACAGTTCTTCATACATTTTTTCTTGAAACATTCCACCTTTATTCAGATAACGTTCTGTTCTCCAAATATCAGCTTTGAATGAATGAAATGTGAGTATTAACCTCAGACTAGACGAGGCCAAGCTCCAGCAGACGTATAGTGAGTAACCTCGGGTCGTTCCCTTTGGGCTGTTGTACAGGGGTGTCCTGTGGCCCTCCCCTCCACGTGGCCAATGGGGTGGTACGGGGGGCGGTCTTCCAGTTTGGGGACGTGGCGGTGTACTCGTGTTTTGGCGGCTATGCCATGGAGGGCGTCGGAAGGAGCAGGTGTCTGGAGAACGGCACCTGGACGCCGCCGCCCACGTGCAGAGGTAGACAGAGGAGTGACACTAGAGACTCCTCCCCCTTTTTTTCCCAAGATGCTTCCTGCTTCTCCTGGCTGCTTCTTTTTGCACATGCTTTCCAGCCTCTTGTTCCACTGACAGATAACACATGTCATGTTTGATGGAGTTAATGCACCTCCTCAAAGGCCTCTTCACCTCCATCTGTGCATGTGAGCAGTATGTGGATGATGACGGCTCCAAACAGAACTAACTCCAACTGTCCTGCTCCTCTTTGACTTTCCTTCACTCTTTTATAGCTTTGATCCAACCACAGAAAAACAGTCATAATAATCCGGTCTTTTTCTACACAGCCTTGTAGTGCACGTTTTCCCCTTTTTTTTCCTCTGGATGATTCAGCGAAAAGGATTTTACAAAAGAGCTATTGTTTGAATTGGAATGACAGGAATGTGATATGCAGTTTAGGCTCCATCAGGCTAAAAAAGGAAAAATGAAAGGAAATGGGACTGACAAGAATTTCCTCATAGGTCGATGAATCACCATGGAATAACTGACAAACATTAACAGAAAGCAAAGATTGATTTGTGAACCACGTAACCGATTTATAAGTGTCATTAATTCACTTGTAAACACCCAAAGACTCATTAATAAGCTGTAATGATAATGATAACAACAACAATAATAATGATAATAATAATACTTCAACTGATATACAGTCGCGGAAAATATTATTAGACCATTAAACGTCATCAAAAGCAATGGTTATGCAATCAAGTAGTAACTCCTGTGTGTATCATGTGACTAAAACAGACAGAAAAGAAAACATGGAATGCCTAAAAGCACTGATTTTATCAGTACAATGCCATAGATATTGATGGAAGAACTGAAGTGATTTTGGTTATTATCAAGAAAATATGCAAAATGGATATCAGCTCTGAAATTAAACTGCTATGAGCTATTTTTGTTGTTATCATTATATTTGTCCAAACAAATGTACCTTTAGTTTTACCAGGCATTAAAATGAACAAGAAATTGAAGAAAACAAGGGTGGTCTAATAATTTTTTCCGCAACTGTATGTTAATTTATTTATCAGTATTTGACCATCGTTAGCTTCTATTAATACCCATTTGTTTAACTGGACATGTCAGATTTCCATCTGTCAGACTAACAGGTGTCCTTCTAACTCAACTTTGTAAAAACAGATGCTGTATTGATACCGGAGGATGTTATGGTGTCAGGTAACTACAGACACAACCTGCACATTCCCCAGTCAAATGAACCTGTTCAGTCGTATTTTAACTTGTCCAGACAGGAGTGTACAGTCGTGGAAAAAAATATTAGACCACCCTTGTTTTCTTCAGTTTCTTGTTCATTTTAATGCCTGGTCCAACTAAAGGTACATTTGTTTGGATAAATATAATGATAACAACAAAAGTAGCTCATAAGAGTTCAATTTAAGAGCTGATTTTATCCATTTTCCATGGTTTTCTTGATAATAATCAAAAATTATGGATTAAATTCCCTTTATTTTCATCTTTGTCAGTGTCAGATTGATATGAAATTGATTTATTTCTTTAAAGCAATTTTAGCTGGCGGCACCATACAACACTTCACGGTCCATCACTTCTCGTCCCTTGTGGTGTAGAGTTGTCTTCTCGTTCCCACTCTACCTGGAAACATGGAAACTAAAGTTGGAAAAAAGCAGCAGAGTCCTGTATGGGATTTATTTGAATACAATCACGAGGACGATAAAAGATATGAAAAAACAAAACTAAAACTTAGCATTTAGAAAAAAATAAAAACTAATAAAAACTAGCAACCATGCTCTAAAAACTAATTCAAACTAACTGAAGTAGAGAAAAAAAAGTCAAAACTAAATAAAACTAAACTATAACGAACAAGTGGGGCCAGGCTCAACAAACCCCGCCCCTCGCACATATTGTAGCTTATTTTGGTATCGATCCAGCTGATGTCATGTCTATGCATGTGCTGATGTCAGCATATGAATTGCCTCTATATATGTGCCAAGTTTGAAGTAAATTAAAACAAAATATATGTTTTTATTGTCAATTGAAATTTTGCCTATTATAAGTAAATGGGAGAAGAAAAAATATTTTTAAAATTAATTAAAAAATTGAACTTTGACCTACTTTTCCCAAAATGTAATCACATTTATTTTTTTTATTATATTATTTATAAACCAAATTTGGTCTGAATTCAGCCAATAGTTTTGCTGCTACAGACATTTGAAATTTTGCCCATTATAAGTAAATGGGAAAAATAAAGATTTGAAAAATTGATTAAAAAATTTAACTTTGATCTACTGTTCCCAAAATGTAATGAGATTTATTCTCAGTCACTGGCAATCTATAAACCCAATTTTGTATGAATTCAACCAACAATTTTCCTGCCAGAGTGTTAACAAACAAACAAACAAACTGACCCAAAAACAATACTCTTCTCCTCCCCTTGTGGGGTGGGGGGGGTGGGGGGGTGTCCAAAACTATTATAACCTTGGTAGTAACTCATGTAACATTTCTAACTGATAAAGAAACTTAAATGTAAATATGTGAAAAGTCCAGCATTGACTTGTTCTTGTTGGATTGAGCTCGATGCAACTGAACGAACAACCAGAGTATCAAGTTTTCATCAATGTTTCATCGGAGCTCTTGTCTGTGCTCTGTCTGTGTTTGGAGTGTATACACACACACACGCGCACACACACACACACACACACACACACACACACACACCAGCTGTGCCACTTTCTTCACATGTAGGAAATAAATGACACATTCAAAGCAGTGAATAAAAGCATCCAATCCCATGTAACATTCAGAGTCACATGACCTCTCATGGCCAGTGTGTTTTGCATTTTTTTCCAGTGCATGTTCTATGTACTAATACAAATGTTAGGAGTGGCTGAATGTTGGGTGGGTGGGGGTGGGAGGGGGGTCCTAACGTTGACCCTCAGTGTGTGAGTGCTGCCTTTGTTCTGCTGCATGGCCTGACGTTCCCCCGGTGATTTCCACCATTAACACATGAACCCTGGAACTGTTTCCTCGTCTCCTTTTACTGGATTCAGAACCAGTTGGCTGTGTGTTTTTAACACAGCGTTTCCTGTCGTCTTAATCTGATGTGTGTGTTGTTGTGTGTGTGTCCTCAGCGGTGTGTTGGCTGCACTGTCAAAATGGAGGGGTGTGTCAGAGACCCAACACCTGCTCCTGCCCTGAAGGCTGGATGGGCCGACTCTGTGAGGAGCGTAAGTAAAAAAAAAACACACACACACACACACACACATAAACCTGTTGTGTATCAGAATCAGACTAGACTTTAATGTTATTGTGTGTTCAATGAAATTAGGAGTGCAAACAATATGAATAAAAAACCAATATGTCACAAAATAAGAAAAGAGTGAATATAAAATTACAAAAAGAAAGAAGTAAAATAGAAAATAGAATATAATTTTACAAAAAGTAAAATAAGAATAGAACTAAAAGTAGAGTAAATGAAAATACACAATAATATTGGAATAGAATAGAATAGAATAGAATAGAATGGCCTTCATTACCTCTGCCAAGGAGGTTATGTTTTCATGGGGGTCTGTCTGGTTGTCTGTTAGCAAGATAACTCAAAAAGTTATGGACGGATTTTGATGAAATTTTCAGGAAATGTTGATACTGGCACAAGAAACAGCTGATTAAAGTTAGGTGGTGGACTGATCTGCCTTGGCGGAGCTCTCCGAGTGCTTTTCTAGTTGTCATTGTGTTCAGTGTAATTAGGAGTGCTACTTCAGTCATTGCAACAATATGAATAAAAAAACAATATGTTAGGATTGTATTATACTGATATAAATGAGAAACTAGAAAAGCACTCGGAGAGTGCAGACCTCTACCAAGGCAGATCAGTCCCCCCCCCCCCCAATCACCACCTAAATTTAATCATTTGTTCCTTGAGTCAGTATCAAGATTTCCTGAAAATTTCATGAAAATCCGTCCATAACTTTTTGAGTTATCTTGCTAACAGACAGACAGACAGACAAACCCCGATAAAAACATAACCTCTGGCATTACACATGGTGGAGGTAATAAATAAAAATGATAAAAAATCATTTTTTCCATCTCCATAACAGACTATTTTGTGTTTCCTCAGCTTAAGACTGTAGAGACTTAAGATGTTTGAATTTATTATTTCTTTGGACCTCATGGGTTTCCAGTATAACCTGGATCTGCTGGGTCTACTGTAAACCTGCAGAGCTTCAATCGAGCCTCAGCAGCAGCTATAGCATGTTGTTTACTCTGGTGTGTGTGTGTGTGTTCTGTAATAACAGCCATCTGCATCCTGCCGTGCCTCAACGGAGGCCGTTGCGTGGCCCCCTACCAGTGCGAGTGTCCCACCGGGTGGACGGGCACGCGCTGTCACACTGGTGAGTCGATGCGACGCAAAGGAAACTCTCCCTCCACGTCAGCAAAAGCAGCGCTCTGACGTCACCGTTAAAGATGTCTTTAAATATCAGACCAATTATCAGTGCAGGAAACTCACACTTAGACTGGCACTGTGTAGAAAACACTAAAAAGTCCATCCAAAACCCAGGAGTTTTGAATTTGTTTCCACATATACATTTATTACACTATATGGACAAAAATATGTGGACATGTTGAATTCAGGTGTTTCTTTTCTAATGGGTCTGGGATACCAAACAATAATGACAAATGCCATACTATAGTTTTATATTGGTTAGTTTGATTTAAATTGTTATTTTTGCTTCCAAAATCCTCAGACATGGTTTTTACTTCATTTCTCTCAACATTATTTTTTTTTTAATCCATGACTATGATTTTAAGTGTTCTACCTCTAAATTTCTGAAATATTTTTCATGCTCTGACTGTAAATAATTTTCTACCCCAACTAACCATCTACTTTCTTCACATCTCACTGAGGAAGAAAAATCTCCCGTTAAACTTTAAGGAATTATTTTTTATAGTTTATATCTCAAATCATCATGAACAGGACATCTTACAGCTGTAGACATGATGTGTCTCAATACTTTTGTCCATATATGCCGCGTTTCCACTACATGGAACCAGCTCAGCTCGGCTCGACTCAACTCGGTATTCCTGGAGACCGTTTCCATTACAAGATACTACTGACTTTACAGTACCTGTAACCTGCGCGTTATTTCCGTGTCGTGTGCTCAGAGAGTTGCTGATAAACTCACTCGTTGCGTGTTGTCTCGTCTGAATTTTTACGTCGGCCACCAAAGACTGAATTTCCTCGATCAACCGTGGCGTAGTTTTGGGTTGTTATCATGTGAATTAATGTACCGCTATATTTACTGTCCACTTCCACATCTGTTATTTGTAAAACGGTGGGTCACAGAGAAAACTGTCTGACCAATCAGTGGTCTGCAGTGTTTACATGTCTCCTTTTAGTATCTGGTCCCCAGTCTTGGAACCTCAGCAGAGGTGATACCAAAAAAGTAGTACCGGGTACCAGATCCCAGGTCCTTTTTCATAATGGAAACGCAAAAAAGGCTGAGCCGAGTCGAGTTGATTCAAGCCGATGCCACGCAGTGGAAACGGGGCAATAGTGTATCTGCTTAAATGGAGCTCATGCAAATATTTGAGGCTCAGTGATGTGATGATAATGTCTGGTTTGGTTACTTCACAGCAGCCTAAAACTAGGAAACAATTCATTTATGTGGGACTACAACATGTTTTTATAATATTTTAAGAGAAGTTTTGGGGAATGACAAAGCAATTATAAATAAAACACCCGAAAATGAAGAACATACAAATAATAAAATGCATGTTTGAAGTATTCTAAAATATACTGGAAAGAGATCAGTCAAGTTAGTTTTAGAACTGGAATATTTCTGCTACAATAACAACATTTGACATTTTCACATGCATTCAATGTTTCTTTGATGAAACAAACCAGTGTAAATGTCATTTTTTTTGACAAGTACAAACCTGATCTATGGTTTTAAATCCAACCCGTCTGTCATTCCCAGATCTAGTATCTACAGGATGTATCAGAAAAAAGTTGACAGTCTGAAAAAACAACATAAAACCAAAATTCGAAGACATTTTGAAAATCTGGTCGTATGTGTTTACTGACCATGTAATTCTGACGTATGAAATCTTTATATCGATGACAGGGGATTAACATGTCATTATTTTGTTCCTGTTTTATGTATATGGAAGTAAAACACCAATGGAACTTGTCATCTATTGCGACAGATCTCATATTAACCCTTACGCTTCTATGCGTAAAAGACTTATTTTGCACAATTCAAATTAGCATCGTTCACTGAAGTATGAAAATTGACCCAGGACACTGGTGTCAATCAAAGGACAATTACATGGACAATAAATACATACAACCAGATTTTCAAAATATCTTTGCATTTTGGTTTTATGTTGTTTTTTCTGAGTCTACTTTTTTCTGATACACCCTGTAGTAAAACAGCAGCAGAATACCAACATGAAGCATTTTTCCATCTCATGTTTCTATATCTACAGTTAAACGGACGTGTGACTGTGAATAGTGATAACAGTCACACATCCGTTGATACTAATGACAGTGTTTGTGGTGTGTGTCACAGCTGTGTGTTCGACTCCGTGTCTGAACGGAGGCAGATGCATCAGGCCAAACCGGTGTCACTGCAGCGCAGGGTGGAGTGGACACGACTGTTCCAGGTAAAAACCACATTCACCTGGAACACATCCAACCTCTCACATGGAATAAAGAGTGGAACGGTTACAGTCAAACTTTATTTATTTAACACCACATCAGAACAAAAGGTACCTCATGACACTTTATATTTAGAGCTGGTCTAAAGCAATAAACCGATTCAAACACCAACAGAATCCCCCAGGAGAAAGAGAAGTTATGCAACAAAAAAAATACACCTTTCAGGAAATATGCACTATTTTATACTATTTTCTTGAGAATAATAATATATCTGTTCATGGGTGGATGGATGAAACAAACTGATTTATTTTCTTATTTATTGGATTGTGTTTTTTTTTTTTCGATAGATAGATAGATAGATAGATAGATAGATAGATAGATAGATAGATAGATAGATAGATAGATAGATAGATAGATAGATAGATAGATAGATAGATAGATAGATAGATAGATAGGTTGTTTTTTTGTGTGTGTGTGTGTATGTTGTATTTTTATATACATACAGTCGGAAAACCTTATTAGACCACCCTTGTTTTCTTCAGTTTCTTGTTCATTTTAATGCCTGGTACAACTAGAGGGACATTTGTTTGGACAAATATAATGATAACAACAAAAATAGCTCATAGTAGTTTAATTTCAGAGCTGATATCTATCCATTTTCCATGGTTTTCTTGATAATAACCAAAATCCCTTCAGTTCTTCCATCAGTATCTATGGCATTGTACTGACAAAAACAGTGCTTTTAGGCATTCCATGTTTTCTTTTGTCTGTTGTAGTCACATGATACACACAGGAGTTAGTACTTGATTGCATAACCATTGTTTCTGATGAATTTTAATGGTCTAATAATTTTTTCCATGACTGTATGTACTCATGTGTGCCTTGTTTGTTTGTAACTTGTTTTATTGGTTAATAGAGGAAAATCTCAATAAATAAATACATGTTACAGATAGATAGAAAGAAAGAAAGAAAGAAAGAAAGAAAGAAAGAAAGAAAGAAAGAAAGAAAGAAAGAAAGAAAGAAAGAAAGAAAAAGAAAGAAAGAAAGAAGTGGGGGGGATGCACAGGAAACTGAACTAGAACTGTTAAAAACTAGACCTGCTTTTACTAATAGAATAAGTACAAATACCCCTAACTGTTAATACTACTACTCCAACTACAAGTACTAACAGTGGATACACTACGACTGCAGCTGTTAGTGTAAGAATAAAAACTGATCGGCCTTTGGACATTTCTAACAGCTCTGTGTGTAAGTGTGTGTGTGTTGTGAAATGAACTTTGTGTCATTAAACACAATAACCACTATTAAACCATAAATGTATTGTCTGGTATAATTGGCCTTGATGTTGTAAAGACCATGGTGCCAAAAAGAAAAAAAAGACTATGATAGTAACGGAGTGTTTATATCTACAGGAAAAGCCCAGGGTTTCACAAGAGTCCTCCAGCTCAGTACAGAGCTGAGAAGATGAATGAGAAAACAGGAATTAACAGTTCGTCACTGGAACCCTGTTCTTCTGTAGAAATTCATCAGAGGTTTTTCAGCTGAGATCATTACAGGAAAGAGTGAAACTAAAACTAGTAAATGGGTGTTTGTGTGAAACTGGTCCTGAAAACAGGATATGGGGGCTAAAAATTCAAACCAGATGTAGACTAATGTTATGATGCAAGTTTGGAAGCACTTTGGGTCTATTTTAAAAATAAATATGAACTGAGATTAAAGAGAAACTATTTTTCAGATAAAACACATTTTTATATTATTTTACATTATATTTAATACAAAAATCTAATGTAAAAATCTGCATGTAACACGGTAAAAGACACAAAAATTACGCGCTACTATTTTTTTTTAATATCTCTTTATTCTCTCACAGGTACATTTTGAGAATCGAACTAATTATACAAAGCAGAGTGTTTCGCAAAAATGACCGCTGTTGCAAAATCACTCACAATTTATTTAAGTTTAACTGGGCAGGTTCTGCATGTAACACAAGTGGACACGATGGGTTACACATGAAACCTGGAATGAGACTGAGATTCATGAAAAACCCACATGTCTGGATTAGAAAAACCACTAGGATCGTCAAATTTAACACAATGTCTTTATTTATAGTCTATATAAGACCATTTACAGCCATGTTTTCAGATCAAACGCGTTGACACCTAGGTAGTTTTTACTGTCTCAGTTTTGGTCCTATTTTTAGCCCTGGTATTTTATGAAAAATTCATTAATTTCAGAGCAAGAGGATAATTTTTTTTTTGCATTTGTCTGAGGTCATCATTAGGTCCATCCTGGGGGGGAACATGTCTAAATTTCTCTTTTACTATTGGGTCTAAAATGCTGGTAAAGTTTCAGGTACCAAAATGAACCCAGTTTCATAGAAGCACCCAAATAACGTAATTTTGGGTTTCCCCCCGGTGTTGGTGGTGAACGTGTCAGATCCACTGCTGCGTTAAAATGATCCATGTCTTGCTGATTGCAAAAAAAAAAAAAAGCAATTACCAGAAAGTGGATGAAGAATACCTAAGGTTGAGGACTGGGTTGAGGTAATACACAATATTTATGTGATGGAAAAGCTAACTTTTTCTCTGAGACTGGAAGTGGATAGATTTAAAAGAATTTGGGAAAACTGGATAGAGTACATAAAACCAATTAGGTCTGATTTTATCTGAGATGTATATTATGTGTGTATGTGTGTGTGTGTGTGTGTGTGTGGGGGGGGGGGGACCCTAGTTCATGCTACAGAGGTTTGGTTTTTTCTTGTTAATTATATTTGTGTATTTGTTTTGGTTTAATATATTCCCTGCACTGGTAACATAGTAAAACCCTGTCAGTGTAACCAGGCAAAATGTATGGTGGAATGCATAGAACCACGAAGTCCCGGGCATAATTTTATTTGTCTACTTGGAAAGGAATGGTCATTCCCTAATTTGATTTAAAGTAAAAGAATGAGGATGTCTTTATCTCTCGCTCTCTTTTTTTTTTTCTTTCTATATTTTCTATTTTTTGATTATCATGTTTAATTTAAAGGTATTACATTTGGAGGAGAGTGGAAAGAGATGGGAAAAAAAAACAAAAACTCAGCCATTATGTACCAGCTGTATGTGGAATGTATTTTATAATGTTCAATAAAAAGATAATTTAAAAAATAAAATGATCCACATCTGAAAACAGAATCGATGAATGTGAAATAAGAGGTAACGCGTCGACGTTTCTTGTTTCCTCTGTCTGCAGGAAAAGAAAATCAGGCTACTATCACTTCTAAGGTCCTCCACTCAGCTCTATGTGAACCGTCTTACCGAGGGACTCCTTGTATAGTCAGTGGACACTCCTGTAAAACATTCATTCTCATCTCTGCAAAAACAAAGCAAGAACCATTTTGTAAAATAAAGCTGTATTTTTTCATATAGAGAATCAACAGTATTAAACATATGCTGCTATATACTTGTACGATGTGTAAAAACTATTGATGTGATTGTTCAATGTATATGTGTAAACTATTCTCACATTTTTATTAAAGCATAAAATACCATCAGGTGCTCTCTGAGGTGGTTCATGTGGTTGGACAGACGCCTCCTGAACACGTCCCTGCTGACAAATAGAGAGCATGTCCGTCCAGGAGGAGACAGTGGACGTTCTGGAGAGATTCTACACTATGTGGACAAAAGTATGTGGACACGTTGAGTTCAGGTGTTTCTTTTCTAACAGGGGTCTGGCATACAAAACAATCATGATAAATGTCATAATATAGTTTCGTATAGGGATAAATATTGCATTTGTTAGTTTTAGTTAAACTTGAAGGAAATATTGATGTTTAAAAACTATATGGACAAAAGTATTGGGGCACATGTCTACAGCTGTAGGATGTCATGAGATATAAACATCAATATTTGCTTCAAGTTTAAAGGGAGATTTTTCTTCCTCAGTGAGATGTGAAGAAAGTAGATGGTTAGTTATGGTAGAAAACTATTATTTAGTCAGAGCACAAAAAAATATTTTAGAAATTCAGAGGTAGAACACTTAAAATCATAATTATGGATTTTAAAAAAATCAAAACAAAATCAGTGTTGAGAGAAATTAAGTAAAAACCATCTCTGAGGCATTTGGAGTACCTGTTGATCCATTAATCCTATCAATACATGTAAATAATTGGTGTAAAATGCAGTTTGTCATCTTTTCATGGTCATCAGTTATGACCCATTTGGACGTTCAGAGGCTCCGTAGTTACCATGGAAACATCATCTTCTACAACATTTATACACCAGTAAAACCCATGGATTTGGATCAGTGACAGTGGTTTAACAGACTCATTTTTTATGTTCAGTTGTTGATATCTTTGTTGAAAACATCACTTTTTCTTCAGTTTTCTGTGTTTCTTATGTAATAACACTCAACTTTAATCTGAGCTTTTATGAACATCTACATGATCAGTGAATTAAATTTAGGAAAACACGATTTTTACTGAAACAAAATAGAGGATAATATTAGAAATGGTGATAAATCCATTTAGATAAACAATAGAAAAAGCAATTTAACTGCCATAAAAATTGCACTGGGTCTTTATGGGTTAAAAGTAGTGAATGTCCCAAGCTGTAACTGGTCACTTCTACGATACCAACAGAATGGGCTGTCTTTGAGGACTGCTGCAGTTCTTCACCTGCCAATAGGTTTTTTCCTTCTCCAAGAATATTGTATGTGAAACTATGCTAAAATTTTCTACTTTATTTCTGCTTAGTCTAAATAACCACATACAGATAGAACTACAAAAATCTAAATCTTACCAAGTGTATTTTTCTCGTTTCTTGTCAAAATCTCTCATCACACTTAAAATAAGACAATCACCTAAAGAGGAACTTTTCAGTAAGATGTAAGAACTACAGGGTGGGGAAGCAAAATTTACAATATTTTGAGGCAGGGATTGAAAGACAGTGTATGACCAATTAGTTTATTGAAAGTCATGAGAATTTATTTGCCACAAGAAAATGTACATAATAGAAAATGTTTTTATTCTATGTGTCCTCTCTCTTTCTCAATAACTGCCTTCACACGCTTCCTGAAACTTGCGCAAGTGTTCCTCAAATATTCCGGTGACAACTTCTCCCATTCTTCTTTAATAGTATCTTCCAGACTTTCTGGTAATAGTTTTGCTCATAGTCATTCTCTTCTTTCCATTATAAACAGTCTTTATGGACACTCCAACTATTTCTGAAATCTCCTTTGGTGTGACGAGTGCATTCAGCAAATCACACACTCTTTGACGTTCGCTTTCCTGATTACTCATATGGGCAAAAGTTTCTGAAAAGGTATGGATAATAGTGTTAGGTATGATTATGACATCAATATATGTTTGGTTTCAAAACAACTGACGTACTGCCTGCTGAGAAAAAACAACTAAATGTTCATTGTAAATTTTGCTTCCCCACCCTGTAATTTTTAGACATTTTTTTTTAATTCAAGCAAAAAAAAAAAAATGCTAATGAAACAAGTGAAAATTATCTTGGTAAGATTTCTTGAAATAAGGTTTTCAAGATCTATTGTCTAAAACTAAGCTCTTAGATCTCACTGAAAACTTACTCTTTAGTTGATTGTCTTATTTTAACCCTTTCGTGTATAGTGGTCACTACAGTGGACAGCTATTCAAAGTTGTTCTCTTGTATATTCATGGATTTTGTTGTTTTACTTGCATATCAGCCAACACAGTGGACGCTTATGCATCATCCCATACAACGCAATTCATACCATTACTGTTCTTGATCAGCAGTAACATAGTTGAGTGTAAATCAATTGCTAATGGTTATTAGACTGTAATTAACAGGGTTTTTTTTGGCATATGAGTAATAACTAGAGACCCAGGAAAGGAAAAGTTTTTTTTTTTTTTTTTACATTTAATAATTGTCGTAATTGGAAACAGCATGCAAGTTTATTCAGATTTTTTTTTAAATTATGGAATGTCCTTTGAAGTGGACAGCATTTTTTTTTTTTTTAAATAAAGCAGTAAAACTCCTGTCCCCTACAGAGGACAAAAATGCATTGCTGGGTCTCAAGAGGTTATAGAATGTTAAAATATGAGAACAGATTAAAAGCATTAAAAAAAAATGTATTTCATAGTTTCCACACTATGTCAGTAAATGCATGGTGTCCAGCTGACTGGACATTTCTGTAACCCCATGAAAAATAGGTTCATAAAAAGAAAAAAAAAAAATCGATCATATTGCTTTTTTCATGCCTAAAGAGGAATAAAAACACTCAGAAAAAAAATCTTGATAAAGGTTCTCATAATTCATGCATGAAAGGGTTAAGTCTGATGAGATATTTTGACTAGAAATGAGAAAAATACACTTGGTAAGACTGATTTTTGTAGTGAGCTAAATGACTTCTACATATCTAGAAGGGATTTATACTCTGGTCTCTAGTGACTTTCCACTCATCCTATCAATACATGTAAATAATTAATAATTGGTGATAATTATTTACATGTATTCGCATCGAAATGTCACTTTTTACAACAAGTACAGGTTAACTGATGATGTGCTGCGCTCAGACTAAAGGTTAATACAAAACATTAAGACTCTTAAGTGTATTCTGTGTGTAATGAAGACATTGAGCAGGACCACCCCAGGGTTTCATTGGCATCTTTTATTACATCCCCTTCAACACAACAGGTTATACAAACAAAAGTTTTGCAGTGTTTCCAGTTCTTATAAAAGTATTAAAAGTCAGCGTCAGGTTTCGATGTAATTGAACCAGTTTAAGACGAGACGCACACTGACCTAAAAGGACTGTGTCACCGTGATGCGTGGAATAAACTGTGCTCCGTATGATACAGGACACATTAAATGAAAGCGGAATTTCTTGGCGTTAAAGGCTACATGCTGATGTTCAGTCAAGCTTATTTCAGTTCCTCCAGTTTTTGTTTCAGTGTCTCTCTGTTGGCGCCGGAGAACTCGAACACCTGAAATGGCAGAATAGAGACAATCAGAACTTCATCTCCTTAAAGAAAGTAAAAAAACAAGTGGTACCAGACACAACAAACGCCCCCCACCACCACATGTATTGTATCTTATTTTGGCATCGATCCAGCTGATGTCATCATGTCTATGCAAAGATTATAATAGTTTTGGATTTTTCATTATAGTTTAGTTTTATTTAGTTTTGACCTTTTTTTCCTCTAATTCAGCTAGTTTTGATTAGTTTTTAGAGCAGGTTTGCTCGTTTATATTAGTTTTTTTCTAAATGCTTAGTTTTAATTTATTTTATATTTTTTATCTTCCTCGCTGTCGTATTCACAGAAATCCTGTACAAGACTGCTGCTTTCTCCCAACTTTAGTCTCCATGTTTCCAGGTAGAGTGGGGACCAGAAGACGACTGGAAACCACAAGTGACGAGAGGTGACGGACCGTGAAGTGTCGTATGGTGCCATTAGCTAAAATTGCTCGAGTGAAATAAATCGATTTCATAGCAATCTGGCATTGACGAAAACGAAGGGAATTTTGTCCATTTTCATACGTTTTAGTTAGTTTTGTAAACACATAATACAGTTTCAGTTAGTTATTGTTTTTTCTTTTAATTATAGTTTTTATTTATTTCAGTTAATGAAAATGTTTTTTCAATTCTAGTTTTCGTCATTTCGTTAGTTTTCGTTAAAGATAATAACCTTGGTCCATGCATGTGCTGATGTCAGCATATCAACTGCCTCTAGATATGTGCCAAGTTTGAAGTAAATTAAAACAAAATTTATGTTTTTACAGACATTTGACATTCCGCCCATTACAAATAAATGGGAGAAGAAAAAAGATTTTAAAAAATGCATTAAAAATTTGAACTTTGACCTACTTTTCCCAAAATGTAATCAGTTCTATTCTGGGTCACTAGCAATCTATAAACCCAGTTTGGTATGAATTCAACCAACAGTTTTGCTGTTAGAGTGTAAAAAAACAAACAAACAAACACAATAGTGCTGCCGCAATTAGTCGACGTAATCAACCATGAAAATTAGTTGACAGAAATTTTTTTTGTCTATTGACCGCCTATTTACGTTTGGTCTCCCTCCCGTCTCAAACGCAGTAGGAACGGAGTCTCCTTGCGACCGCTGCCAGAGACAAGCCACGGGTATGTCGTAATAGTACGGGTACATATGCCGTGGCTCCATTGGTGCCTGCTAGGGATGTAACGATATGAAAATTTCATATCACTGTTATTGTGACCAGAATTATCACGCTTATCATTATTATCGCGGTATTATTGAAATTATGCTCAAAATATAGTTACAATGTACCTTCTGTTGGCAGAAACATTCAAATATTAACCCTTAGTGATCCGAGCCTATTTTGGCCATTTTTCAGTACTTTAGATGTTGCCTTTATGTACCATTTTAAAAAATGTCTACTATACCCATGTTTGGCATCTTTTTTTTCCAGCACAACTTCATATGTATCATCTGCCAATTATTTTTTTCCTCTTTAACCTACTATATCAACATAAAAGGCCAGAAAGCACCAAAGAAATAAAAGATAAAATAAAATCCAATTTGAAAAATGTATATACTTTATTGCATAGCACACAGATGCTTAACAAACCTTTTCAAAGACTTTAAAGGTGAATATTGGTTCCAAATTTTAGGTATATAAAATCAAAATTGTAATAAATTAAAACTATACACAAATATTTGACATAAAAACATATCTTTACATGGGTTTTTTCCCTAAAAGTGCGGTAATCAAACACGGTTATCATGATAATTAGAATTTAAACGGTAATACTAACTGCAATTTTACTGCAGTTTACCGTTATACCAGTAATCGTTACATCCCTAGTGCCTGCAGCCAGTCAACTGTACCCCCCCCAGCCCCCGGTCTGCGGATCCGTGCGTACCTCATTCACCCCCCACCCCCCTTCACTCTTAGGACTCAAAACACTTGATTTTTTTTTTTTTATTAGTTGTTTAGATTAATCAACTAATCGAAAAATTTGTCACAAGATTACTTTTTAGAAAATTAGTCGCTAGTGGCAGCCCTAAAAAAACAATAGCCCTCGTCTCCCCTTCGGGCTGGGGGGTGGGGGGGCGGTTAAAATCACATTTCATTTCTTACCTTCTCTCCTTTCTTGTAGAAGTGAAATGTGGGCATGCATGAGATGCCACACTCCTGGCTTACATCCTGAAAAATGGAAGAGTGGCAGTCAGATCGTCATAGAAACACAGATGCTCACAGCGTTACCTGATATGGTGTTGACTGATTGGGTCAAAATAAAAACCAGAACAACGCAGCCACAGAAACCAAGGCCTGACACTAGAATCTGCTCCCTGTACACATGTGGTCACAATGAGCCTCAGTACATCCGACTGTATGTGGCTTCACTGACGCACAGACAACGAGGAAACCGGTCACATGACACCAGTCACATGTATGTTAATGCAGCTGCAGAGCTCAAAACCAAACATCCACATATAGCATTACATGTTGAAAAAGGACTATCCCAGGCTGATGATGGAGTTTGTCAAAGTTTTTTTTTTTTTTTTTTTATCTTGAATGTTTCTCACAGAGTAAATGCAGAATAATGACTTTATTTTCAGAGACTGTTTTGAATCATATGATGGACAGCACTGAGTCTGTTCACACGACCATATACAGGGGTTGGACAAAATAATGGAAACACCTTAAAAAAAATCAACAAAATATAATTTAATATGGTGTAGGTCCGCCTTTTGCGACAATTACAGCCTCAATTCTCCGAGGTATTGATTCATACAACTTGTGAATTGTTTCCAAAGGAATTTTAAGCCATTCTTCAGTTAGAATACCCTCCAACTCTTTTAGAGACGATGGCAGTGGAAATCGACGTCTTACTTGAATCTCTAAAACTGACCATAAATGCTCAATAATGTTGAGGTCTGGGGACTGTGCCGGCCATACGAGATGCTCAACTTCATTAGAATGTTCCTCATGCCATTCTTTAACAATTCTAGCTGTATGGATTGGGGCATTATCATCTTGAGGTGAAGGTGTTTCCATTATTTTGTCCAACCCCTGTAAGTCCAATAACTGGGAGTAGTCTGATAATTGCAATGATCTTATCTGACATGTTTACATGCACTTAAATGCAATAATCAAAAACCCTGGTTTAGACGTTTCAGTCCATTATTGGAGTTCTTTCGGAGTAAGTACGTACATAGTGATGGTAGACTCAAAGTTCCTGTTAATGTCTTTCTAAATTCCGTTCTCTCCAATTGTACACATGCGCAGACGTAACAGAACTAAATAAATCAGATTAACCTGTATACATGTAGGAAGACATCAGAGTATTGGGGAGAAGTCCAACTGTGTTAATCTGATCTATCATAATCAGATTACTGCTGTTTATATGATCAGCTGAATGATCTGATAACTCCGGACATCAGATAAGGATTGGAGTATTAGTGTGGATGTGAACAGGCTCAGAGTTGACAGAAATGTGAAACTATGTCCAGGTGTTTCTCAGATTACACAGGACTGTGACAGTGATGAGTGAGTCAGCACTAAGGAACCTAATGCTGGGAGGTGGAACCGGTCCAGACAAATAATTATACATCAGGTTCAAGGCTGATTTAACACAACAAAACATTATTGTGAGCATTAGCTGAGAAAGTAGACAAAACTGTTTACATCGAGCAGCAGCAGATATCTGAAGAACACATCCTGCTCTGAACCCAATGTGATTTTACACTGAACTGACACTTTAATGAACTAAAACCCACCCAGAACAACAGACCAAAAGGGTTTTTTTGACCTGTGTCATATGGACAAACCAGTCTGCATGATCCAAACAGTGTTATATGTTCAATTATAAATCTATAGTTAACATTATTGTACCAACTTCTTATCTTTTACATTTATTAGATAGCTGAAAAACTTGATGAATGTTTGACCCTAAATTTATGATTCCGTTCCACTCTGATGTCTTCAAAACTGGCCTTAGAACTTCACATCATAATTTGACTTTCGTCTTCACAATTATCAACCAATTGAAATGATTAATTTGCCATGATAACATTTTTTTAGTCATGTCTCCCAACCATCAGGGTGGAGTACTTTAATTCCTGTGTGGGTGTGGACTGTAGCAGCAGCACGACACTTACCGCAGCCTCATCAACATCCACCTTCAGGAAGACAACGTTGGCGTGTGTGTTTGACAGCTCCTGGAGGAAAAGAAAACAAAGGTCAGACTGAAGGGTCAGTCCTAACTGATGCACTCTACAAAGAAACCACCACGAGATGTCAAATATGCAGACGAACGGGTATCTGCATGTTTACTGGAACTAGTTTGACTTGATGTTGAGTAACAATCTGTCCAAAGATATGCTTCATCCTCAGGTAACACCCATCCTGTCGAACAGAGCTCTTCAAAACAACTGGACATCTGCACTCTGATGTCCCAGACAGACTGTATTAACTCCTCATTCATTTTCCTGATCTCATAATAAATAATTAAGTCAAACTACTAATTAACTACAGCTCTGAGTGACACCTGAATCCACTTACTTCAAAAAAGGGGGCAATTGTTTTGCAGGGTCCACACCACGTGGCTGTGAAGTCCACCACCACCAGCTTGTCTCCGGCCCCCTGGAGAGCGCCTTTAAAGTCATCCTATGGAAAATTCACACAGAGAACAGAGTGAGATCAGTGTCTGAACTGACCTGAAGTCAGCCGGACAACACCAGAGAAAGTCTTTCAGTCAGTATGAAGAGCAGAAAACACTTTTATTCACTGGAATTAGAACACACAGACAACATGATCTACTACCCAAATTTGTCACATGATCTGCTTTTCAGAGGAATCATATCGATCCTGTCATTAAAAAAAATAAATCCCTGTCAACACTCTCCTCCTCAGCTAACTTTCATTTTAAATGACCCATTCATCTGAGTAATTACAGTATTTCTTAGAGTAATACACTAATCTACAGGTTTGTAGCATTAATGTCACTAACGCAGGTCAGTGGGCTAGTGAGGTTATTTCAGTGGGTTTACAGTGAGTTTATTTCAATGTTTATAATGAGTTTATTTCAGTGTTGATAATGAGTTTATTCCAGTGTTTATAATGAGTTTATTTCAATGTTTATAATGAGTTTATTTCAGTGTTGATAATGAGTTTATTCCAGTGTTTATAGTGAGTTTATTCCAGTGTGTTTACAGTGAGCATGTACCTGTACTGCAGTGTTCTGGTTTAGTCTGTATTATCTTACAGTTTGTATAATGTGCTGCTTTACTGCTGCTGAAGAACTGATGACTAAGAATGATGGGAAGTCCATCAGCTGTGGCTTCAGCGTCTGATTTACACAGATGCTTTAGAGTTATGTTTAAGGACGGTACAACATCCTAATGTGGATGAGTACCGGTACCCATTTGGATCTGTACCAGAGCACCAATAAGCTTCATGATAAACTGTCCCACTCGCTGTTTCCCCACCTTCAGTTTTGTTGGTAAATGGAATGCGGTTGCTCTGCATTAAGTGTCTTCCGTTATTGAAATAGGACACTCTTCTGTGTCTGTTTCCCAACAATGATGCAGACTGTCAGTCCACTGTAGCCTGTCTGACTTTGTCACTGTCTCACAATTAAGTGGAAGGACTGGGGTGAACACTGAGTTTCCAACGCTGCCAGTGGAACTTTGAACTCACTGTCAACATCACACTGGACAGTGATGAAAATGAAACTGGCCACAATAAGGACATTTACCAATATACATGTTATGAAGTGTGGGAAAGTGTGTGTACTGAATTTGAACACTTAACTTGGCAGTACTGACTGTATGCTCCTAGCATTAGTAATACAATAACTCACAGGTGTCAAACATGAGGCCCGGGGGCCAAATCCGGCCCACCAAAGGGTCCAGTCCAGCCCTTGGGATGAATTTGTGAAATGCAAAAATTACACTAAGATATTAACAATCCTTTTAGTTCAGGTTCCACATTCAGACCAATTCAATCTAAAGTGGGCAGGGGCAGTAAAATACGATCATAATAACATAAATAATGACAACTCCAAACTTTCCTCCTTGTAAATGTAACTATTTTAATGTATTTACACTAAAACAAAGTATAATTTCGCAAAAGATGTGAATAGTAAGTACACTTTTAACAATATTCTGCCTGTTATTAATGTTTTGTGTGTTTGTAGATCCACTGTGATCTGTAAGTTATAACGCACATGTGTAAATGACAAACTGAGGCAGGATACTGTTAAAATTACACTTAATTTTTCAGTTTGTTCATGTTATTCACATCATTTGAAAGGACAGTTTGTAGACGTAAACCTTTTCATAATGTAAATTTTCTTTTTTCGCTCTAAAACAGAGAAAAGTTTGGAATTGACTTTATTTATATATTATTATGTTATTATTTTACTGGTTCAGCCCACTTCAGATCAAATTTAGCTGAATGTGGTTCCTGAACTAAAATGAATTTGACACCCCTGCAATAACTGATGAAAAGTTAATTATTCCATGTAATGCCTTTGTTTTCCATCAGTTACACAATAGTAGTATCAGTCAGAATATTGATAAGTACAAATACATGCACAGATTGTAGGTGTACCACATCCACATCCTACTCCTCACCTAGACAGGATACTATAATCCGCAGGTTTTGTGTTTAGTAAAGTAGATGAAACCACTTCATCTGGATTAGACAAACATTAGACTCTCCTCCATTCCAGGTGAATCAGACTGAACAGACCTCAGACATATTTATAGTCTGGAACAGTCAAACATCACCCAACAGCTTCATTTGACTGGGAAATGTGCAGGTTGGGTCTTTAGTTACCAGACCCCATAATGTCTGGTATCGATAAAGTATCTGTTTTTATTTTTTTGTTTGTTTTCAAAGCTCAGTAATAAGTAACTTTGGGTCTGGAAACTTCCACGGCCTATCCTGTCCTGTCCACGCCGCTGTCGTGTTTTAGCGACAACGTGACACAGATGCTAGCCCCCACAGGCAGCATGGTTCCACTTCAGCTCACAGAATACTTGTAAATAAAGTGTTTAATTCTGGAAAGTAAAGCCAGACCTTTCAGTCAAACACGCATTTCCAGTGTTAGCTAACAGTCCGCACCAGGCCGCCGAGTGGAAAGTCCACACCACGGCTCTGGATCCACACCAACTGAACAGCTTTAACGTAAACATTAAAAGTCAACAGGCGGGAACTTGGTCTTTTAACGTATGCGTCTCCAAAACTAAATATAAAAGACATGAATGAAGTGAACCGTGAGTCCAACATGGAGGAGAATTCCGAGTGGAGGAGGAGCGGGCGCGCGCAGCCCCGTGGCCGGCCACAGCTGCCTCCACCACGGACACAACAAACACGTTCTCCGCGGCTCCAAACACCGGCGAAGGAAGGAAATACAAAACACAAAACCACTTACCAGACACTCGATATATGTGACAGGCATTTTGACGATGGTAAACTTTGTCTTCGCACCGACAACTACGACCAAGAATCCAGAATGAATGGCCGTGGAACTGGGATAACGGCGCCTTTTTATAACAACAGTCAAGTTAAAGAAAGCACAGCGGAAGTCACTGCTGTGCCTTCAAAATAAGACAGGCGTGTGTCACTGGAAACCGTAATACATGTATAAAGACGGATATTTTGGTATAGTTGAACCTGACTTAAATAACACATTTATTCTTTCCTCATTTAATGCTTTGATTTTGGGTTATATTTGTATTGTAAGTTACACTATTCACCAATTAGGACTTTTATTTTGAAATTGTTTTAGTCGTGTACTCTACGTCAGTGGTCAGGCTTTGGCACGGGGCCCACCTCCAGCTGGACGTTCACGGTCTGGTCCGTTAACGGCAACGGAATCAGAAGACGTTTTGAGTCATTTGTCAGACTAGAGTTTGTAGTTACATTTTTAAAAGTCCAGATATGGTCTACAAGGTGTTCTGTAACAACCTCTAAAGTCACAATTGCTTTTTCCTGTAATTGGTCTGTAACCGTTTTTTTTATTATTATTATTATTTTTATCGTCCCCATCATTATGGTTCTTGCTTCGGCAGTTAAAAACTGAGATTCCGCTATTATCCAAGTCACAATGACTTGACAAATTCTGACTTTACCGTAAATCACCGGACAGAGGCGTCAGCATTTCAGTACCATAAAACGTGTACCAGACGTTCCGTACGTCACTTACGTCATTACGTCATCCTCACTTTTTTGTGCATTTTCCACATGTAAGAGGGGAAGTCAAAGACATGTATTATTACTAATAAGGAACGAGAAGTTACTTTTAAATTGATCCGTAGATGTTATCCGGTGAAGACCTGTCTGGTAAAATATATTACAAATATTGATACTCTTTGTTCTTTTTGCAGCAACACAGAAGAAACAACATGTCATTGATTTTAGGATTGCTTTAACACATATATTTTGGATTGATTTAAATAATTTTGTTAACACAAACATTGACTCTTTATGTAAATTGAACTTTCAACACATGTTATTTGGCCTATCACAAATTGATAAAATAACTCCAGAAAAAAGATATATTATCAACCTTTTGATTATTTTTGCCAAGTTTCACATTCATTGCTCCAAATTTGCACATCAATGTCCAAACATTACTGTTTTCAAAGCCCTTTTTTCCTCAATTATGTAGACAATTTGAGGAACAGCATAAATTCTAAAGCAAATAAAACAAACAAAAAAAAGTCAAGTGTATAATCTTATTTAATTTGTATAATTTCTATTTATACCTT
The DNA here is from genome assembly GCF_902148855.1 of Sphaeramia orbicularis. Taxonomy (NCBI): domain Eukaryota; kingdom Metazoa; phylum Chordata; class Actinopteri; order Kurtiformes; family Apogonidae; genus Sphaeramia; species Sphaeramia orbicularis. The sequence continues at coordinate 41,459,799 of NC_043974.1, read as the reverse complement.
GAGCAATTTTTTATTTTTATATATATTTTTTATTTTTTTTGTCCCCTCATGTTTTTACTTACATGTATTTCTATATATTTGTAATGTAAAATATCCTGTGAATTATGAAACTTTCTACCCTTGTTTGATGTATACTATGTATATTTACTGTTCAATGTTCATTGTTCAATTAAAAAAAAAAAAAAAAAACATGTAAAAGGGAAAACATTAAATTGAACCCTTTCATGCATACTGATCACTACAGTGGACAGTTATTCTACAGCTGCTCTCTTATATTCATGGGTTTTATTGTTTTAGTTGCAGATCAGCCAACACAGTGGACACTTATGCATCATCCCAAACATTGACATTCAAACCATTACTACAACTTTGCTATTCTTGATAAACCTGATCTGCACTAACATGTTTTAAATAAATCAATAACTAATTATTATTAGACCGTAATTAACAGTTTTCTTAAACAAAAAGTTTTTTTTGTTTGCATATTATCTCCATGAAATGAGTAATAACTAGTATTAGAGTATGTTAAAATGTGAAAAAACATCAGATTAGCTGCATTTTATTTCATAGTTTTCACACAGTATATCACTTTCTGATGATGAGTTTTAATTACATGTTTCTTTGCTTCAAAAATTAAATGCATGGTGTCCAGCTGAGTGGACATTTTTGTAACACCATGACAAATAGGTTCATAAAAAATTTTTAATCGCATTGTTTTCGTCATGCTAAAGAGGAATAAAAACGCAGGGGAAAAAAATCTATAATTTTTCTGTCCTTTTCTAATTATACGTTTACTTATTGTTGGAGCTTCATTTTTATTCTTTCATTTATTTATATTTTGTCTATGTATGTTTAATTGTATTTATTCTTGTCGTTTTTATGTCTTCTTATTTTTTAAGGTTATTATGGCTTGAAATGTGTGATGTTTTGTATATTCTTGTGTAATTCTATTTTTGTACCATCGATGAATAATTAAAAAAAGACAAAAAAAGCACGTGGGAAGGAAATGTGTATTGAACATGTTGAAACACATGTGCACTTGAATTTGTAAAGTATAAGAAAGTACTTTTTTTGTTTTTACCTCTTTTCTCTTTCCCTCTACATTTTGCTTCTGTAAAACAATTTGCATTTTATTGAAGGAATGTATACAATGGAAAAAATCACTAAACTGTGACTACAAGAAGCACAAATGGAAAAAAAAAATGGAATAAATGGACTGATAACAGAACCTGGAATGGTGGAAGGTCTGAATAATGTGAATGCAGTGTTGCTACCCAAGCAAGGTTTGTTTCTGTTTTTTGTGACTGTGTTTATAAAAAGTGAAAAAAAAAAACAAAAACAAAAAACTATTTGCGTTAGTTAGGAATTAGAGTAATTGTGTTACTCTGTGGTAAGACTGAGAAGCATCAGAACTACATATGGTTTGTGTTGGAATGAAAGCTGAAAAGAAAAGATAAAAAATAAAACAATCTCTGCTTCATATTGATTGTGACTCATATTCGATGTATTTGTATAAATTCAGGAAGAAAACATTAGTGCGATTTCCATATTTGAATACCGCTCAATAAAAAAGTAGGAAATAATACAGTAACAACAAAGTGAGACTACTGATACAAAGCGTTATATTAACATACACCTCCCACAACAAAATCCAACTTTGTGTTGAAATTCATGCGTATTTGTAATCAGAACGACCACCTTTAATTATCATGTTTGTTAAAGTAAACAGGATATGAATGTGTCGACAGCACATCCACATCTAAACAGTCAAAACAGTTTGATCAACACAGTTTGTTCTACTTTCTTGATGAAATATCTTTGCTCATGTCTTATTTCTACTCCTGGGTGTAATAAAGACAAAAATTACATCATGTTGAAATGAAAATTTAGTCCTCGGCTTCTCTTGCTCCATCCTTCCTTCTGTAATGCTGATTCCATCACTACTGCTACTGGTAGTTGGGCTTCATCCTGTGCTCCCTCTATCACACTGCAACAACAGCCTTGCCGATGTTCTCTCCTTTCAGCATCCCCATAAAAGCAGCTGGCATGTTGTCAAAGCCTTTTGTGATGTGCTCCCGACACTGCAGTTTGCCCTGCATTTGTAGAATAAATAAACACATCACAAAGAAATACCAAACAAAAACACAAGCCACAGACTGCTAGTGGAGATGAAAGCTTTACTGAAGCTGGACAGAAAAGTACTAGTTTTTTTCCTAACTCACCTCTTTCACCCATCCCATCAGCCTCTTGAGGGATTCAGGGTGCTTGTGCTCCCACCTGCTCTGCATGAAGCCCTCCATTTTCAGCTGCTTGAAGATCATGGTCAGGTGGGGGTAAGGGCCTGAGAGGGGAAACATGGCTCAGTAAGAAATCAAGGGAAAAAAAAAAAAAAAAAAAAATCAGTCTCTCCACCACCTTTGTAATACAATGTCGCCATCTAGTGGACAAAGGTGGAGATAGCAACAAATTATTTCAATACAAAACCATTTGATCAGCACTGACATGGACAGTATAAAACACATAGACATGACCACTCTGACATCACCTGGGTTTGAGGACTGGGCTAAGACCTCAGACTGGCCAGAGTGTTCATTTTCTGTAACAATGCTGAGTTTGAACCCAGGTTATACTTGCTGTGAGGTGGCAACTACTACCACTAGGGGTGTAACGGTATAGAACAATTTTTGGTTTGGTATGTTTTCAGTACAGGGGTCTTTGGTTCGATACGTTTTCAGTACAGTGAAGGAGACCAGTGAAAGGGGAGGTACACTCCATAACTACATGTAGGAACCAGGACATTTCTACAAATACAATATTGTTCAGTCATTTGTACATTAACAGGCACACCACATGTTATGTCTCGTTGTATTTTTGAATGTTCAGTGTTTGTTTACTGCAAACACTGTAATTTATTGACTGTTTTTGAACACCTCACAGTCTTCCCTGAGGTACTGTGAATGTCACCTCACAGTTAGACCACAGCAGAGGCACAGTGAAGGAGAAGAGGAGCAGGTTCACTGGATTTTTCCAACTTGAGTAGAAAAATAAAAACCTTTTTCTATAAAGGAAACCGTGGACTCTTTTGTGCCACAAAGAAACAAAAAAACATACAGAAAAAGAAAGTGAAACTTAACATGCTCTGAACGTCAGACCCGGCTACTTCCTCTGTTATACTCTCTGTTGTCATGTTTCGGTTTTTTTTGCAGTGGTGCTGACAATTCATCACATCTGAATGTATATATAGAGGAAACTCTGCACATGGGTTCTGCTTGTGTCCACCCTGCTTCCCCAGTGTTTGCGTTCTTCACATAGGCTACATGTATTTATTCTGTACACCTCCGTATTGTACCAAAGGCCCCAAACCGATTTGGTACAAACGAGTGCACCATTACACCCCTAACTACCACTAACACAGTGAAAACAGTGACTATTTGATCAATGTCAGCACATACGATAGTTTTACAACAGTGATGTCAACATCTGCATAATTTACATACATGTAAATGAATGCAGGGTGCCTAACAGATCATATAATCCACATACAAAATCAATGCCAACATTAATCGGTGTAACCACTCTACATCAGAAACATGGGTGGGTGATTACTGAGTTCACACCTACACAAACAAACTTCACCAGTTTTTCATTTAAATTGTTGAAAGGCTGTAAGTATAAAAAAAACTTAATCTAAAACTAGAAAAACCTACAGTAGTGGAGTGAATTGACATCATTCATGAGATTTTTGGATGGAAAGAATTACTTTTGCAATTAGAACACAACAGGGTTTGTTTTTGAAAAAATGGGAGAGATGGATTAGGTATGTCACACCAGTTCGAGCATCGTTTATCTAAGAACATGTCTTATGTCCATTTCACCTTTTTTTTCCCTTTTAAACCCTTTTGTATCAATGTTTTCTGTTTTATTTTTTCTTAAATATCACAAATGTACACCCCAGCATCCCTGTTCTAGGGAGTTAGTTCTCAATTTTGTATTGTAAAAATGATCCTTATTTGTGTTGTCGGTGGAGTCACGGAAGTATCGCTGCGAGATCCAATTGCAATTTTCAGATGAATGGATCAGAATGGTGAATTACTATGTGACTAAACATGTGAACCATAGAAAATAGCAATAAAAAGAGAATTGAAAAAAATATATCTATACCCTTAATCTATTTAAAGCCTCATATAAGATGACTGCAGGCTAATACATACCTGTCTGGGGTGTAGTGTCGTTGTACACAGAGATACTTCCACATACAGCAATTCTTCCAAAGTCTTTCATCTGTGGTAAAGCAGCCGTTGAAAATGGACCTCCCACCTGAAATCAACAGGACAAACATATTTAAAAGAGACAGAATTAGACATAATTAAACAAGAACTGCACAGGATCCTCTCCAGACATCCAAGTTCACTAACATTCTCAAAGTAGCAGTCGTATCCTTGTGGGGACGCCTTCTTCAGCGCCTCCTCCAGTGACGTCACAGTCTTGTAGTTGAAGGCTTCGTCAAAGCCCAGTTCTTTGAGGAAAGCCACCTTGGCCTCGGACCCGGCTGAACCCACCACCTTACAGTCTTTGATCTTGGCAATCTGTCCCACCACAGACCCCACCGCCCCCGCTGCAGCATTCACCAGCAGGGTCTCTCCGGCCTTGAGTCCCAAAACCTCCTCGATTCCATAGAGAGCCGTCAGTCTGGAAGCAAAGAGAAAGAGCACATTTAACCCACAGAGACCCAGTGTTACATTTGTGGCAGTTCTCAAATGAATGTTACTGTAGATTTCACCTTAAAGACCCAAACATCCACCGACAACCTAAATCATTCACTGATCTAAACTGTTTAATACCTGGTGATCCACTAATCCTATCAATACATGTCAATAATTGGTGTAAAATACAGTTTGTCGTCTTTTCATGGTCATCAGATATGACCCATTTGGATGTTCAGAGGCTCTGTAGTTACCATGGAAACAGTCATCTTTTACAACATTGATTCACCGGTAAAACCCATGGAGTTGGATCAATGACAGTGGATGGACACACTTATATTTATGCTGTTAATAATAAATTTTGCAGAAAAAATTCATCTTTTTCTTCAGTTTTCTCTGTTTCTGATATAATAACTCTCAATTTTAATCTGAGCTTTAATGAACATCTACATGATCAGTCCATTAAGTATAGGAAAATATCTGATTTTCACTTAAAAATGCAAAATACAGGGCATAATATTAGAATGAATGGTGATAAATCACTTAAAAAAAAGGTTACAAATAGAGAAAAATTCATTTGGAAGCTGCCACAAAAGCAGCACTGGGTCTTTATGGGTTAAATGATTTATCAACATTTATTCTAATATTATCCTCTTTATTTTTCAGGGTTTTTTGTGAAATAATGTATTTTCCTATTTTTTATTTACTGATCATGTAGATATTCATAAAAGCTCAGTTTAAAGTTGAGGATTAAGTCAGAAAATGAGAAAACTGAAGAAAAAGTACATTTTTCAGCAAAGATATCAATAACTGCATTGTAAAAAAAAAATCTAAGTCTTACCAAGTGCATTTTTCTCATTTCTAGTCAAAATATCTCATCGCACTTAAAATAAGACACAGTCACCTAAAGAGTAACTTTTCAGTGAGCTATAAGAACTTATTTGTAGACAACAGATCTTGAAAATCTTATTTCAAGAAATCTTACAAGATAATTTTCACTTGTTCCATTGGCAGAATTTTTTTTTGCTCAAATCAAGATTTTTTTTTTGCTTAATTCAAGCAAAAAAATCTGTCATTCAATTTGGATTCAAGTTACCACATGGAACCTGTTTGACCTGTATAAACATATATGTTTCTTGACAGTTTCCGCAATGAGCTCACTGTTATTTTTCCACTGACAAGTGAGTAGTTTTTCTCGAAAAGGACAAAACCCAGCTGTTCTGTTACACCAAGAGACTTTGAAGAGAGTCTTTCATACAACTTCCTTATCTCTGACCTCACTGACAGATAAACAGAAACCAGATCTACACCTATCTAACATTTAATCAAGGAGACGTGATTGTTTTCACACACAGGAGTAGCTCCATTGTGCATGCTTTCGATGTCATGTCTGCTCCCAGACTGTCTGGATTTGTCTGTCTTTTCTGTTTTGTCTGTCATTTCCTGTTTTATTTTGTTAAGTTTCCCTCTTGTGTCATGTCTGGTGTCTTTACTTCCCCTCCTTGATTGTTTCACCTGCTCCTGATTACCTGACTCCTCCCTGATTGTCTCCACCTGTGTCCAATTGTCTTCCCGCCCTCTTGTGTATTTAAACCCTGTGTTTTCCCCTGTTCCTTTGCCAGTTTGTGTTCTACCTTTGTGTGCTCACTTACCAGTGTTTTGGATACCTGTCAGTCTGTCTGCCCGTTTTGCCTTCCGACCACCGATTCTGCCTGTTCCTCGTCTGCCTGCTCATCTGGTTCTGACCTGGTTCGTACATCCGACTTCTGATTCTGCCTGTTCCCTGTTTACCTCAGCCTCCAATGTGTTACCTTGTGTTTCGACCCTCGCCTGGACTTTGACCGTGAGTAGCCTATCCCTCATGTCCCGTTGCCTCCTGAATTGCCCTCCTGTGTATGACCTGGCTTGTTTTTTGACTATCCTCTTTTTTGCCCTAGTCGGGGTGTTGACGGGAATCCTCCGGCTTGGCCGTGCTGACCATCCGTATTCCCCGCTTACAGCCCGGACGAAGAGTCCAGAATCACACGCCTTCTCAGACGTGTTAACTATTTTGTGCTGTGTTTTTCCTACTGTGATTGTGTTTAATAAACACTCTCAATTGGTCATCTGTGTTCTGGTCTTGCATTTGGGTTCAGCCTTTGTACTAGTCCCATTACATTCGACTTTATTTGCTGTGCCATTTATTTCACTGCTTTGTCGCATTTGTATGGAACTTTTTGCATCTTCTAAAGCAGCTACAAACTCAGCTTTGTAGTTCTGACTTCATCTGAATTTACCAGAAGAAACATCTGCAAGATACAAATCCTCCATTCCATAGTTAAAGGGGTCATATTTTGCTAAAACCACCTTTATTTGTCTTTGTTACATTTATTTGTGTATTTGGACCCTAATAGTTCATAAAGTTTGACTTTGAACCCTCCAGGTGGTGCAAAGCTATTTTTATATTAATTTGCATTTAAAGGGCCAGCGCTCAAAACAACATTTCTGGTGTCATTACTCAGAAATAGGGTTGAAGATGGACCTGTGGAGTTGAATTAATGAAGAACTCAGACCCAATATAGCATTTACAGTTTATGTAGACCACAGGGAAATGTTTGAAAATGCATAATTCAATTTTTAAAAAAGCTAAATATTACTCCTTTAACATCTGTCTTACCCGGGCATGCCAACGGTGCCCAGAGCCAGGGATAGTGACACGTCCTCAGGCCAGTCAGGCATGATGGGAATGAGGCCTGCCACTTCACAGACCGTGTGGGTTCTCCAGCCACATCGGGCAACAACATGGCTTCCCACGGGAAACGCTGCATTCTTACTTTGAATCACTCTAACAAAAACAAAACAAACAGAGGAATAAAAGACTCATCGGTCCATTAGCTGTTGTTCAGTTATTGATCTAAACTTGAGGTCAGACATTAACATGCACTCTGGCCAATACTTTTACACAGTTTTTCACAGTTTCAAACATTTCAATATATTTCTTGTTAGTTCAGCTAGTACAAAATTCATATAAAACTTAAAATTAACAGTAATTAATCTTATTTTCTTTAAATTTCAGTTTCTAGATACGTTTCACACATCTACAGTATTCACAGTCAACATGTAAAGATGCATTCCATTCCAACTGGGAAGTCAGTTGCTCCCACTGATGCCTAAAATGTACTAAATTAGCTGATGCTTTTTGTGTTTTGAGCAATTAAAAAAACCTCAAAACATAAAAAGCATTTAATTGTGGTTAGGTAATCAGGACAGCTGCATGATTTCAAGCCACGCATCAGATGATATTCATGCATCTGTGGTTCACTACAAAGCAAAGAAAATACAAACCATATGGGTATGACTTGGTGGAAAACAAGTAACTATGCAATTAATTATGTGTTCATCAACAAAAACATCCCTACAAGAACAGACTGAAACAGATGTGTCTGAACGCAGCCAAATAAATCACAACTGTCCAATTTCGCTTTTGACTTCCAGTAAATCAAAGGCTTCGGTAATTCTTAACAGGTGCAGGTCATGCTGTTTCAGTCAACAGCAGATAAACACACCGCTTTAAAACACATACAAACATTCCAGGGTGAGTGGATCTATGTGTGTTTGTGTAACTTACTTGGCCACTTGCGTTCCAATCATCGCATCCCCTTCTTTCATCCGAACCCGACTGAACGGCCTGATGACACAGAGGACATATGTTGAGGCAGGAATATGTGACAGATGATGTTGTCATGGTTAAATCTTACCTCATATAGGGATCCACACTGAGAAACACTGCCTCCAGGAGCACCTCTGGGGGGGGGAAGTAGACGTCAGTGTTTAGGTGGTAAAATGAAGAAACATTTCAGGACCACAGCTTCAAGGATAAGAAATAATCCCACCTCCATCTTTGGGCTCTGATAACTCCTCCACCTTGAGCTCAAAATCACTGTCCTTTGGGAAGCCATTGAAATGCTTGGTCAGAATCCAGTATTTAGCTTGAACCATGACTCTTTGTTAGGGGGGCAACTGCTGGAGAACATCAGAATTTACTTAAACAGACAGTAACGATAGATAGATAGATAGATAGATAGATAGATAGATAGATAGATAGATAGATAGATAGATAGATAGATAGATAGATAGATAGATAGATAGATAGATAGATAGATACTTCATTGATCCTTTGCAGGAAATTGTTTTGTTACTACACCAGCAGTACAAGAAAAAAACCCACTGACCCATCACAATAGACATCCCACAAACAACCAAACAACCAAAACAAACAGTTCAATGTAAAAATAATAGTCAAAAATAAACAGAAGACACAGTACATGTACTAATAGGCAACAGTGTATTGCAGTTTAACAAATACTGAATAGCAGTGAATAAGTGAAGAGGCTTGAATTTGTCACACAAACATGCCTAAACACACATGATTATGATTCTAGACTATAGAAAAAAAGTGAACAGGTCAGAATGAAAGTGAATGAATTAAATTAATGTAGTAAAATAAGACAGGTTTAGCAAGTTCAAAGATCAAAAAATTTATCTCATGCTATTAACCGTGTACTTTACTTTTCACCTAATCCATTACTCAGTTAAGAATTAAATTAAATTCAGTCTATCTGAGCGCATAAAGTCCCATTTCTATGAACAAATCCAGATAACTTACTGCCTGCAGTTGTTGTTGTTGTCCAAAGTCTAATGGCAGAATATCCAGAGTCTCAGCGCGTGCTACTAAAATAATGAGAGGTGGCGGGGGCGCGCGCTGTAATATTTGACTGTGATTGGTTGAGAAAGTTTGGTACAGCCTTCGATGCTATGACGTAGGACGTTACGTTGCGTGTGTGTACGTGAGATGAATTTGGAAGTTGGGCGCGGAAGTTGGCGAAGTAATTTATTTTTTATTGAACAATGAACAAATGAACAACATATATACATAATAATATTACCCCAAAGTAGTATAAGAAGAAAAAAAAGTCATAAAAGTCACAAAATATTTTACATTTCCAATATATAGATAGAAATGTAGGTAAAATAAAAAATAAATCAAAATAAAATAAAAGAGCTATGAAAATAAGTATGAAAGTAGAAATTATATAAATTAAAAATGATTATATACTTCAAGGTTCACTTTATTGTCATTACATGTAGTATATACAGGGTGGGGAAGCAAAATTTACAATGAACATTTAATTGTTTTTTCTCAGCAGGCACTACGTCAATTGTTTTGAAACCAAACATATATTGATATCATAATCATACCTAACACTATTATCCATACCTTTTCAGAAACTTTTGCCCATATGAGTAATCAGGAAAGCAAACGTCAAAGAGTGTGTGATTTGCTGAATGCACTCGTCACACCAAAGGAGATTTCAAAAATAGTTGGAGTGTCCATAAAGACTGTTTATAATGGAAAGAAGAGAATGACTATGAGCAAAACTATTACGAGAAAGTCTGGAAGATACTATTAAAGAAGAATGGGAGAAGTTGTCACCCGAATATTTGAGGAACACTTGCGCAAGTTTCAGGAAGCGTGTGAAGGCAGTTATTGAGAAAGAAGGAGGACACATAGAATAAAAACATTTTCTATTATGTCAATTTTCTTTTGGCAAGTAAATTCTCTTGACTTTCAATAAACTAATTGGTCATACACTGTCTTTCAATCCCTGCCTCAAAATATTGTAAATTTTGCTTCCCCACCCTGTACTAGGGCTGAAAGATATATCGTTATCGTATCGATATCGAGATATGAACGTTCAAGATATTAATATTGAAAAAGCAACAATATAAACGATATAGATTTCCCCCATGCTCGCCCTGCATGTACAGCTCTGGAAGTCACAACAAATTTAATTTATTTGTACTTTATGTTAATGTTGATGACTGGCAGTGAGTTCTTATAAATAAAACTGCACTTTCCACATTCTTTTGTATAATGATGTTTGTATTTTTCTGAAAAGTGCTTGGTTTTCTCCGAACCCGTAGTCATATCGTATCGTATCAATATTGAGATATCTGGCATGAATATCGAGATATGAAATTTTGTCCATATCGTTCAGCCCTAGTATATACATGAAACAAAATCAGCACTGTACATGGTAAAAATCCTATAAAATGAATCCTATATTAAAAATAATCACAATAAAATCTGATAATAATGGTAAATCCTAATAATAAATAATGAATAAATAATGCAGAAATACTCCAGTGCAAGATTAAAATGAGCAGCATGTTAAAACAGGATAAAACAGCAGTGTTTCCAGTAACAGTATGATGAACACAGCAGTGCATCAGTGTTCCATGGAGCTGACCAGTCTGACAGCATCTGGGAAGAAGCTGCATTTGAGCCAGGTGGTTCTGGCCTTAATGCTCCACAGCCTCTTCCCTGAGGGGAGGGGGTCAAACAATCCACGAGCTAGGTGGGTGGGATTCCCCATTACTTGACATAGTTTCCTTGTTTTACTTGCTTTAGAATTTATAATGTTCTTCAGATTACCTAAATAATTGGGGAAAAAAATGCTTTAAAAACAATAATGTTAGGATGACCACGTAAAAATACATGAGATTTTACAGGTAGCTTTACTTTAACATGTAGCAGAAGTTGTTAACAACAAAATGAAAGATGTCGGTTTTAAACGTATGCATAGAATTTATCTTACTAATCAACATGTTAATACAACTGACCCTAATTGCACCTTTTGTAAAGAACACCCAGAAACAGTCATCTTTTTGGGAAGTGCTCAGTCACAAAGACTTTTTGGAAAGATTGCTTGCAGTTTATAAGATGTGATATTGATTTGGGATTCTTGTTAAAATTTGAACATATCATTTTTGGTTTTCATAGACAAAATATGGATACAAAAAAAAAAAAAAAAGGTAATTCATTAATTATTATTTTTGGCAAATTTTATATCCATCGGTGTAAATTCTTGTCTTCATCTCTATTTTTTTTTTTTTACCTGTTTTGCTTAATGAAATTGAATTGTACTTATCAATTATTTCACAGCACTTGAACAAAAAAGTTGTTTACACATATGAAAATTGTTTATCACTGAATGTTTTTAAAATGTCATAACTGTTTTATGTTTACAATACATGTGTATACATATACAATATATGTTTTTTTTGTTTTTGTTTTTGAAGTTGGGCAAGTTGTGAAGTTTCACAGTTGTGAAAAACAAGAGAGGAGAGAAAAAAACAGAAGGTGTTAACAATGAGACTCATATTCAGTGTACCCTGGACATGTAACAGCCTGTACCTCCACCTTCTGACCAAACACTAGTTTATTAAGTATAACACATTCAGGATCACATGATAATGGTAAACAAATACATATCTAAGTCTGAGATCCATGAGTTGCTGGTTGAAAAAAGAGAGGGGCTAAGGAGAAAAAGTCTTAATTGCTGAATCGCTGAAATCTACCAATTTTCTGAAAATAATAAATTATATTTTTAGGGGGCTTTGAAATACATGCTGGAAAAAAGTATGTACATAACTGGCTGTGTTGATTGTTTGTTGTGTTGTTTACTCACGTTCAACATGAATTCCCACTACTGGACATGACTAAATACAAGTGTGATAATCAAGTTATGTGTGTGCCCTGAAAACAGATAAGAGAATAATACTGGGGAACAGCAGCGGGTGGATCTTTAATGTTTTTTTATTTTTTGTTTTTATTTTCCAATAAACCCTATGGCTTTTGTCTAAATTATATTTTACTCAGTCTCTGCTCCACTTGTACAGTTAGCAGGACTCTCTGTGAGCATAGAAGACATGTGGGGAGAAAGTACCCGAGCTTTCATCCCCTGACGTGATTGGTCGAGAACGTTTAGCTCCGCCTTAAATATATGACGTAGGCGTCCTGTTGTAAGTACGTATCCGGACGCAGACAGTTTCGAAGTTTGGCGCGAGCAGCTAACGAGCAACCAAGGATAGCCAGAGACAACGAAAATTAAATTGTAAGTGTTAAAAAACTAACTTTTCAAATTGTTGTTACGATAATAACACGGTGTAAGTTATACAAAAGAGCCATGCCAGTTAGAAAGCTAATGAGTGTCTTGTTATCGTTTCATACTTAGCTAGCGGTTCAGTTTTGCTAGCTGTTTACCAGAGCATTAGCCCTATAGTAGAACATTATAATACTTGTTGCTGTTCTCAAATGGCTCAGATAGCGTTTGCTTGTTTCAGTTCCCTACATATAAGGCATAAAAATGATACAGTAAAGTTTAGCTCTATACAGTAGACTAATGCTACTAACTTCTTTTTTCCAGCAATGAGTCAGGGGTAGTATATTCTATAATGTTATAGTATAGTCAAAAGACTGTCTTTTAACTAGTCATTTAGTATATCTAAATGTACTTTCAAAGACCTGCTACACGAGAAATGCTCTATATGTTCACATCGTTTTAGTATACATTAACATTTTTCCCTTCAAGCAAAGATGTTCGGCAGACTGTTTTCATTCACCTCTGTCTTTTACTCCTATTGTACAACAATGCAGTAGTGAAGTTTTTATGTGGAATTACCGTAAATAGGTCTACTCTACATGACATCGTAAGGTGTCCCTTATAGTTTTGCGGCATTACAAGTGTTCTGAGTGTTTCTGTGAAAACTGCAGGAAGGTTTAATGAATACTTAAACCATGTCTCGTTCAAGAGCAGAATATGAAGATATTCTATTCATGTGATTTATGCCCTATCTTACCTGTGCCTGTTAAAGTGGTTGGCTGCTTATTGTTTGGCTCAAAAGTAGGTCAATTTGGCCAACTTTGATGGAGAAACAAAGAGATGGAGTTGTAAAGAGAACGAAAAGTCCCTCTAGGAGAAATTTATTGAGATAAACATATGTTTAGGTTGCTCAGAATTAAGGACTAACATTTAAGGACTAATGCCCTATGTGTGTTTTCAGTATAGTAGAAAGCCTGCTACTAATAACATGCATGTGACTTGAATGGATATTTTCTCAGATATGAATTTTTGTCACTCCAGGATGGCTGATGGATTGTATGCAGTCATGTCATAACAAAAAAAGTGTCAATCTCCTGATCACTGAGGCCAATGCAGAGGTTCAAATCTGCAGTAACTTAATGACCTTTAAAGGTTGGCCCTAAAATTGTAGTAGACCTGTCATGTTTATGGCAGAAACAGGCATGTTTAAACCCTGGTTTGAAGAAAGTATTCATCTCTATAGTCCATTTTGCTGTCTGTGCCAACTGTACAGGGCTTGAATTTTTATATAACTCGCCTGTTTAGATTTTACAAAGCCAAAAATGTATAATTAAGAGAGTAGCTGCTGTGATTGACAGGTGAGTCTGTCAGTGTTTGCTGTGCTGTGTGGGCTTTGATTGACAGCTGGCAACACCTGGCTGCTGAGTCCAACATTGAACATTCTTGTTGACTGAATAAAACAAATTTTTCTCCCTTACAGGAAATTCTGCCATGGTTGTGTATGAGGAGTTAGTCTAAGACTGTAAGAGAATTGTCAAGTTTACCAGTATTATTTGCATTACATGGATTAATCTGTATAAAAACATCTCTAGGCTTCAGAATGGCAGTTTCCAAATCAATGTGTGTTAATTTTTTTCATTGAAAATCCTTTCAGCTAAACAACAAGCAGTAAACCATTTCAATGAGCAGGGCTATCAGAGGGTTTACTTCACAACATGGCTCTCCATCCTCACTGTAATATATTTATAACTGTTGTAATTTTGGGGAGAACTGCACTTTCTTATGTAATGTAGAGGCTGGTGAGGTCCAAGATGAATGGTGCAGGTGGATGTAGGACATCCATAGTCACTGGAGGTTGTGGTGATGTGTTGATATTTGTGTGCTTAACTTTTTTTTAAAATGACTTGTAATTCACCTGTTCAGCACTGAATGCTGAACCACTATGTTAGACGGTGGCCAGTTTGTGGAGGCCCTCGGCCGTCTGGGTTACCCTGATGCATCATCACTGAAGGCATCTGAATTCGATTGGCTGTTTGACTGCGCCCCAGAGAACCTCCACTTCTTGCGCTTTTTCTGTCGGACCCTCAACTCAAGCAATGTTCTTACCCTGGAGGAGGCCCGCGCTTTTCAGGCCCTGCGAAAGTCTGGCAAAGCAATCCTGGATGAGGCATCTTTGGGTGAAGTCCTAAAGACCATCGGGCCTTCAGATGGCGGCAGTTCCTCTTCATCTTCATCATCTATATTTGCAGCAGAGGGGGAAGTGACAACAGATGATTTGGAGGCAGAGCTTCAGGCATTGCGTAAAGAAAAGGAGCTAAAACAGAGACGCTATAATAGGCTACAGGTTATAGCCACTTCCAGGGCAGATGTTGACCTTCGACTTTCTGCAGAGCTGGAGAGTGCTGCGAGCAAACTAAAAGAGGCCAGTGCTTCTGTTGGAGCTGAGAATGCTCACACCAACACTGTATTGCAAAATCTAACCGATGAGGTAAGCAACCTGGCTTCCTATCATCCAATTCAGCAAGGAGATGGAAAACAAGAAAAAGTGTCCACATCAAACCATCCCAGAAAGCCAGCTGTACTCCTCTCCCAGCTGTCTTTGGATCCATACCTGCAACAGGAGGAGCTCAACACCAAAACGCTGGCTGCCTTCACTCAGAAGCAGTTCTTCAGGGGCATCTCTGATATCGTTGAGACCTCCTGCTCTGAGCGCCTCAAGCTGCTGGATCTCAGCTCTTGTGAAGCTGGAGAGAAGGAAGAAAATGAGGATGGGGGGGATCCAACTGGGGAGCGAATGGTGGAGCGCCGGAGAACAGAGGTGGCCAGACTTCAGTGGGCTCATATTGTGGCACAACATCAACTGATGCAGGCTAAGGCAGAGGAAAAGAGTGTCAAGGCTGGACTGGACTGGCTGTCTGACAAGTCTGCTCATATCAAGGTACAGAAGACACAAATGGAAACACCACTAGTATCGTATAAGCATAAAAAAGTTGGTTTGTACACAAACAATACACCTTGAAGGAAAAGTCAGTTTCAGTATTGAACACAAAACACACACACAGTCACATTAGGGCTGGGTGACATGGACAAAAATATTATCACTGTAAATGTTTTTGTATTAGTCTGTTATCACAGTAAATATCAAATCAATATTTATTTGCAGTTTACAGGCAGACTTTTTTTTCTGAGCAAAAGTTGATAACAGGCAGTTGAGAATTTTGATTTTAAACTATATTCCTAATGTTCAGAGCATAGCAAACATTTCTAAAATTTAGAGGTAGAACAGTCAAAACAACTTTATTGTTCCACATCAGTACATGTATGAGTAACATTAGGTAAAACAATTTTAACATTGAAAGGTTTTTTGTTCTGACAATATAAACTTTAAAGACCTAAAAATATATGTATTGTGATGACAAGACAAGTACAGTCACTAATATCCAAGAAAGATTATCACAATATAATGTAAAAAAATGCATTATAATATAGTAGATTGTTTGTATCCCAGTCAGTATCAGCAACATTTGTGTTTGCCTTTCAGGCTTTGTAACTAACTTTAGTAGTCAACAATTTCCATCCATGAATCCATCCATCCATCTTCTGTGTCTGTGGTTCCAGGGGTCTGGGGCAGCAGCAACTTATTGATTAAAATTTTTGTAGATGTAATTACAAGATTGTTGGTCCAGTCTCAAACAGTTGAAATGTGACACCTTAATTAGCTTACATTTTGATATGTAATTTAGGAATTGTTATCTAATAATAGTGACAGACCACATCGTGTCTCATTCTTGCCTCTCTCACTCTCCATTCAATATTTGTGTCTCCTCTCAACCAGAGCATTTCCATGTCCTCCTCACTGCACATACGTGAAACTGTGTTAAAGAAGGAGCTGCAGGTGGTGGAGGCAGAACTGAAGGCTCTGCTCCAGGGACCAGTACCTGCAGGCCTCAGAGAGTCTGCCAGACACGTGAATGTGCCAGTGGTGAGAGGAGACCTGGACTTGCAGCTGGCCAGACAAGACTACTACACCTCTCGACAAGACCAGGTGGGTCTACACTCATTCATTGCATCCTGACACTAAGTTACTTGTACTTTTTTACACATTCATTCAAGTGTAGAGGTGGGCAATCTGGTCAAAAGGCAATACACTAAGTTTTTAATCACGGCCATGACCCTTGATTTGAATTGTGATCTGTTTTCTTAGAGTAGAAACAGGTGATAGGGTTCTTAGTTTGTGAAACTACAGGACCAGTGTGTGAGACTGAGAAAGCTCTACCAGCAGAAATGGAATTATAGTCATCAGTGTAGTCACCTGCATCCTCAAATCATTGTAGTTTCTTTATTTAAGCTTCAAATGTACCTTTTATGCTACTTGGGTACTGCAGATTTACAGTCTGCCTTTAGCATTTTAAAGCATCAACTTTTACATGCTCAACAAAATGATTTTGTATCTCTTTTTGCAGTCTTCTTGTGAGTAAGACTCAAAAAAATGCTAAATGTTTTCATCTAGGTACGCGACTACCTACTCCGTCAGAAGGCATCATTTGACCTGGTGCTGTTGGCGCAGGAGATGGAGTTAAGAAGGTGGGGGACATGTCTGAAACAGCTAGGGGAAATCAGCAGCAGGCTGGTAGAAGAAGAGAAAGCAGCATCCCTCAGGATTGGGACCCTGGCACACCCTGACCTGGCACTCAACCCAAGACCAAACCCTATCATCAGCTGCAAGGATGCAGCCTTCAGTAGGTAGGAAGAGCTGAGCTTGATTTAAATTCGTACTCACAAAAAAACACCCATGAGATGAGAATCAGATGATAGCTACAAACAGGAGGCCAGATTTACAGTGTAAACGCTCTTCTTTAGCTCTTAGCGTTGACTAAAGATGTGCATTTGAACAGTATTTTTAGAAAAGTGTGCGTACAGATGTTTTTGCAGCTGACCTTATTGCATCTGCATTTGTAGAATGCATGAATCCTGCATGTCATCAACTTATTACCCTTACTTATTTCTGTAAAAATGTATTTCTCATCCATTTTGCACTTGATAATTGTGCATGGACGAGACACCACTAGGAACAGAGCACTATTTGTTCGACTTTATTTGGAATGCCAAAGGAATGCATTACAGGAATGTGGTGATTGCTGAGGCAGGTTCAAATTAAAGAGGGAACCTCCAACTCTAACCAGAAGGAGACGCACAATCTCCTCTGCACCCAAACACACAGAAGCAAGAAATTCATCAGGGGTTTAACAAACTCTTAGTTTTACATAAGTGTCATAAGGTTTCATGTCATCCTTTACTCCAGTAAACTCACTTGAAATGTTGGCCATTTTTCCATGGCTCAGGGTTATGGGGTATGTTTCACCATGTTTCCTGTCTGACTGATGGCATATGCATACAGAATAAATGTAAGCTACTGGTATGGCCTGAGCACAGATACAGCTGTGGGCTGGTGAATCAGAATTCAGTGCGATTGCCTGCAAATGTCATTTCAGATTTTTGCATCTCCTGCCATTCTTCTTAACTTCTCTGTGGTAAAAACTGCCTTTGCCTTGTCTTATGTTCAAGATTTCACTTCTCATTGAACACTGATCCAAAGCATTATGTTTTGGTTGTTTCATTTTCCGCAATTTTCTTGGACAGAACCTAAACTGCCTCTCCTTGGCTGTATTTTCACAGTACATTTATATGAAAGGAAACAATTAAGATGTCATTTAAGTTGAAATGGACTCTCAGCTTTAATTCAAAAGGTTTTACAAAAATATTACATCATCCATGAAATTTCAACCATTTAAAGTTTAGTTCTCCTTATACTATAAGTTCTCTTGTGTTTAATGTTCATTTTGAATACAAGCGTACTCTGCTTTTTCCTTGTGTAAATGCTGACGTCCTCAATCGTGAAGTAGCTTATTGTTGTACCTCGTTTATTACCCAGACTGCTCCAGATCCTTGACCACGGATTAGACCATGGCCGATCAGAGCCCTTCCAAACATATGAAGCACTGGACCAGGCTGCCTCGAACCTAGCAAGTGACCTCCAAGCGACCCGAGACGCACTAGCAGGTGTTAGCCGTGAGCAGTACTACACAGCTGCCCGTTTTTCTGGTGATTGTGAGGCCCTGCACAGGACCATGTACACAGAGCTGCAGGAGCTGGTCTTAGGACCACAGGTACGTCCAATGACCACCTCCAACGAGGAGCCGCTCTGCCCTAATGCACAGGTGGGTTGGTTTTCATTCATTTTGCCTTTCCTGTCAAACATTGTGTTGAAGAAGCAATCCATGATGTGAGTAGTTTTTATTATTAGCCACAAGTGGAGAGGGAAGATGGTCACACAGTACTGCTTCTTTTTTTCTTCTATTCCACCTTAATAATTGGGCACAAACACACAGGTTTCGGGTGTTAAACAACTGCATGATAAATGGCTTTCAGGAGGAAATTCTGTGCTACAAGACCCAATTTTAATTCAGGCCCATTGGTTTTTGTTTCTGTTTACTGACCCTGTCTGCCTCCAGGTGAGTGCTCCAGTCATTAGCAGGAAATGCAGCAAGCTGAAATAGTTTGATTAAAATGGAAAAGGCATGGTTAGAATCAAATCAAACTTATTTATATAGCGTCACATCATAACAAAAGTTATGGCACTTTACAAGTAGAGCTGGTCTAAACCAGACTCTTAAGCTAATTTACAGAAACCCATTAGCAAACACTTGGTGACAGTGGCGATGAAAACCTTCCTTTTAACAGACAGAAACCTCGAGCAGACCCCGACTCTTGGAAGATGGTCATCCTGTGGTTAAAAGCCTTATTAAAATCTGTTGAAAATACAGCAAACACACACCTACTGCTGTTTTCTTTTTTACTTATATTTATGTGAAATACAAGGTTTTCCCTAGGTGTCGGGGGTCTTCAGCTGCTTGTTTCTAGGATGCCATTTTTCCTGGGACGACCTTTTAGTTGTTTGATGAAAACTGAGCATTTATTTTACACATAATGAGGCTATTAATGTGTTTTCCTTTAGTTTGTAGAAGTCTCAGCCTAAACAGATGGTAAATGAATAACATCCAAAACACTTGCTACTTTATCATTATTATTGCTATTTTTTGTCACTTTTAGTCACTTCAACAAATTTGTCTATATTTTTTTCTCTATTGTATTTGGTGCATATTATCTTGTGCTGCTGTACACTTGAATTTCCCCCTTGGGGGATCAATAAAGCTTAGCTTATCTTATCTTGATAAAGAAATCCACCGGGGACCAACTGGAACAGGGGAAAATCATTTAGTTGGTTTCTGCCGACATAGATTTTTTTTCTAACATAAATTTGGCCTAGATGCCTTTTCATACAACTCTGAAATGGGTCTTAAAATAGCCTACCACAGTAGTTAAACCACTGACACGTCCTACCACCACAGAAAATATTCAGTACCAGAATAAGAATAGGATTTATATACAGTAGTGTAGACTCATCCAGTCCTACTAATAACATGATTTTATTGGCTCGTTATTATTTGTTGATATTACATGTGTTCAAATTGTTTTTATTCCATTTGTATTCCTACCATTATTAAGTATTCCTCAATGTACTGTATCACTAAAGGAGTTTGAGAAACATGGTTTTAGGTTAAATATGTATGCATGTATTTGTGGTGATTATTACTGTTACTTGCATATATGCTTTTTTTACATTCCTTGTTACCTCTCGTGTCTCTATAGGAAGTGTCGACAAAGCTCTTGGAGGCGGAGTCTCAGCTGCAGAGTTTGCAGAAAGTGATGCAAGAAATCATTGGAGAGGTTAAAGCAAAGCATTCTCAGTTGGAACGTAACACCCTTCTCGGGAAAGAGAGGAAATTATACATCTACTTCCACCTGGATGCCCGACTTCTGCAGAAAATTGTAGAAGACCTGGAGGCCAAAATGGCTGGGAAGAGAGGCCAGCATTAGACGGGGCATTGCATCAATATGTAAAGAACTGTCTGTGTTAAAGCTTCAGCGGGACTCAAACTTCACTGTTGGATTTCAGTGAAAGAATATGTATGATGATGTGATTGATTTGATGCTGATCAAACGTACAAGTGGGATTAATTTCAATTTGTTTACCGAATAGAAATATACATTTGTCAAGTAAATTAAATAATGGAATTAACTCGCTTATCACTCTGTCTTATGTATATCTTATTTGTTTCTCATCTGTTAAATAAAATAAAGATATTACCTTAAGAAATAATTGTTTACATTAAGTTAAAAGTTTGTGTATTTCTAGAGGTCTAGATATATAAATGTTCACATTATTAAATATGTGTGTGAAGATGTCAGGTTTAGAAGATTTAGAACTGACCTGTTTTCCCCCTTTGTCATATTTAGGCCTTGGACAAACAAAAAGATAAAGATTGTGACATAGAGAGGGACAGTGACAGGTAACAGGGAGGAGAAAATGGAGAGGACACGCTGCCGACTCTACTCTGGACCTCTGTCCCGGGAAGGCCTGAAGGTCCTGGCTGTTCTGCGATCCCAGAAGCTACGTGCAGGCAGACAAAACCAGTGTTACTCCAGCAGTCGTCAGCTAAGTGAGTCAGAGCACAGGGCAGGCACAGACAAACTCTTAGATACTAGAAACTGGAACAGAATTTACTGAAAAGGCATGAGTGACAGGGTGTAGTTCTACAGTATATTTTCAAACTAATCAGGCATTATTATATTGTATGTGGTTTCTTTTTTGTCACTGCTGTTTTGAGACCGTACTCTCAAATATTATTAATCAGCAATTTGAAAATTCAAACACTGGTAAAAGTTAGGGTGGTGGTTATACACTAGGGTTATGCATGTGAGGATACTGCATATAATGAGAGAAAGATTCATAAATCCAATAGAATGTACGTATGTGGATTGAAATGTGTATTTTTTCATGTCCATACGTGGGAAAATTGGGTTTTTGCATTCTTTGAATCATAGGGTTTGAAATGTTTAAATGCATACTGTACTATTTCCACATTAAGATATCAAAAAAAAATATGTACATGTGTTTGTATATTACATCAAATGTTTCCAAAAATATACAAAAAGAGAAGGCAATGATTTATTCATTGATTAAATTGATGATCATCGCGTTTTTCATTCTGAAAACACTGATTTGCAAACCAAGAAATACATCACACAAGTTTATAGAGTCAAATTATTCTGGGGATAAATCAAGTTTGGTTAAAGAAAAGTACTTCAAATAGTAGAAAAGGTTGTTCCAGATACCTAATAGCAGAATGTGAGAAATGTGGGAGGGGCTTGTCAAACATGTTCCAACCTCTGTAGATTACAAATAGGCAAAAAGTTTTGTGGAAAATTTGTTCAGAATTTCAGTGGTTAACTCCACAGAATTGGCAAATATGGTTTCATTACCTAAATTATGTAAATATGAATGTAACAGACCTGCCTGCAAAGTAGGCTACTGCAAAATATACTTCAGCTGCAAGTCAACA